>NC_057800.1:146951965-147220585 GCF_018294505.1 Triticum aestivum
CGGCGTTGAAGGGGATCTCCGGCGACGGCGAACTCGGGCGAGGTCGGTGCGGTGGACTCGGGCCTCACGAGCACGCGAGGCTCGGTTAGCTCGACGAAGTGGACGGCGGTGGAGCTCCTGGACACCACGGGCGGCGGGGAGCGCGGCTACGACGATGGAGCGGCGGCGGTGGCGTCGGCCATGGCTGGGGAGCGCGAGGGGGAGGAGCTGGAGAGGAGAGGGGGCGTCTGGGGGGTTCGGGGGAGAGAGAGGGGTCGATCCACGTCGTTAGCCGGGTGAGTGGAGCGGCGAGGCGGCGAGCAGGTGCGTGGCACCCATGCGGTGCTCGCCGTCGAGCACCTTGCCTGCCTGCCTGGCCGGCAAGCAGCTCGCTGGCGCGGCGCTGGGCTGGGCCGGCAGGTGGGCCGGGTTGCAGGCGCCAGGTAAGTTTTCCTTTCTGTTTTTCTGTTTTTTATTTATTCTGTAAGTTTGTTGGATTATTAAAAATACTTAGGCAACTCCTAAAATCACCAAACTGCTTCTGGTCCATAGTTGGATTATTTCCAACATGAAACATTTTAGTTTGGAGATATTTGAGCATTTGAAATATTTTATAAATTTAAAATGCTCAAATTCAAATAATTATCATTTAATTCAAAGACCCTAAGATGACCTAGAAAATGGTGCAACACTTTTGGCAGAGGTTCTGAACCAAGACAAAAATGATGGACATTTTAGAAGGGCATTTCAGGTTCATTGAAATTATGTTTAGTAAACCCTAGTTGTTTCAGAGGGGGCTGGGGGTTCTGACATCCCCATTTCAGGTTTCTGTTGAAAGAATAAACATGATGCAACACTCTAATGCATGAGCTAGCTAGGGTGTGACATGGGTAACCCAATCGTGCCCGTTAGCATGTTTTCTCGATTAAAGGCGAGTCCCAAACGGTTACGGGGAGGGCTCCTGGTATTCAACCTATTATAAAGAGACCAAGGCCTTACTCCTTTTTCCAATCTCAAACGAGTTCGCCCGTCGCCTCGAGTTCCAACACCCTAGGCTCCAGATTCCAGGCGCTTCAAACCTTCGACAATGTCCGGTTCCGACCTTCAAGGCCGATGGATGCCCTCCTCCGTCACGGAGGAGGACGTGCGAAAGTTGAGAGAGGCTAAGTTCTTGACCGCCGAAATTTCGCATAGGTTGCCTGCTCAAAGGAAGGCTATTCCCAGTCCCCAGCCCGGTGAGAGCGTAGTGTTCATGTCTCACTTCCTTCGGGGGTTAGGCTTCCCGATGGATCCCTTCGTGAGGGGGCTGCTGTTTTATTACGGGCTGGAATTTCATGACTTATCTCCGGAGTCCATCCTCCACATTTCCTCATTCATCATTGTGTGCGAAGCATTCCTCCGTGTTACTCCTCACTTCAGATTATGGCTCAAGACTTTTGGAGTGGAGCCGAAGATGGTCGAGGGACGGCACGCAGAGTGCGGAGGCGCTGTCATAAGTAAGAATGCTGATACTCCATGGCCCGAGGGCTCCTTTCAAGAGGAGCTCGGCTTGTGGCAACGAGAATGGTTCTATATCACCGTTCCCAGGAGCGCCAAGTGGGCGGCGCCTCTTGCCTTTCGCTCGGGTCCCCCATCACGGCTAGCGTCATGGGTCAACAAAGGATTAGATTGGGGGTTATCCAAAGACATGCCCCTGTTACAGGGCCGAATTAAGGATCTCTTGGAAGGAGACCTCAGTTTGGTCAAGGTGACGCAGGTCATGCTGATTCGCCGAATATTGCCCAGCAAAGGTCGCCCCCTTCGCCTGTGGGAGTTTAATCCAGAGGGACCGCGAGCTCTCCAGAATTTTATGGGCACAACGCCCGCGGAGATGTATAGACTCTTCTTCGGATCACAAGAGATGTGTCCGGATTTAACCGAGGACGCAGGCCTAAGCTGCAATCGCCCGGATACTCAAGTAAGCAACCTTGTGCCCGGACCTTCTATCCGTATAATTGTCATAAACTTGCCCTTAAAAGAGTCGTCCTTTTAAACAGGAGTGGATAGCGAAGGCAAAGCTAATCAGGTGTCCGGCTCCCCTTCCTGAAACCAGGCCGGATCCCGTGTTGGTCAGGATGCTGGAGATAATGCCTTTGGAGGGGGAGGACAAGGAAGCTATGGCCTCCTCTAAGGAGGCTTCTCCGAAGGGAGGAACCGACAATTCCTCTCCTAAGGGGAAGAAGAGAGCCGCCTCTCACGACCCGGAAACCATGGCCTCGAAACGGGGGAGCAAATCCTCGTCTGAGGGTCCGACGTCGGGGAGTTCCTCGGCCGGACTACGCCCTCAAGGGGATCATCCCTCCAGCGAGCCGTAAGTAGAGAGAGGTTTTCCTTTTGAGGGATGAGAGAAATCCTTGATTTATATCTGAGAAGATTAACCGAAATTTTACCTTGTAGCTCGGACCTCAGCCCTTCTCAGCAGAGCTCGTCTTCAGGGGATCTTCTTCTGGAGATGATGGAGAGCGGGATGCCTCCCCCTGCCGTACCGCCTAGCAAGGCGGGCGACCCTGAGGTGTTGTCGCGGAGGGTTTCTCTGAATCCGGCAGGGGCGGAAGATAGCTATGTGGCCCCCCAAGGCTCTCCGCGTCCGGCCTTTGAAAGAGGCCATAGGACAAGTCCGGCACCGTCTGGTGCTCGGCCGGAGGAGCTAAAGATTCTGCTGGGGCGAGCTTCTATCTCAGAGGAGCACCGTGCATTGATGGGCACGGTGATTGAAAGGATTCCATCCGCAGAAAGCGGATTGCATGAGGCCGTCAAAAGTTTACTGATGGGTTTTGAGGTACGTTAGATATTGTACACTTTTGTCAGTTGCGCATAAGTAAGATGCACCCTGTGTAGATAGTAGCCCCTGAGACTCTGCGCGTTGTCAAGAAATGACGGCACGCAGAGGATCATAATCCCAGGTCTAAGATGTCGCCTTTGAATGTAGGTGGCGAGGTGTCCGGAATCAAGCCGAACTAATGATGTGGCCGAACTAAAGTGGCAACTGGACGTGGCAAATGCCGACATCGCGCTTGTCAACAAGCGGCTTGATGAGGCTCAAGGTATGTAATTCTTCAGACGGCATCATGTAAGAGGAGCTTCATGCCAGTGTCTTACAATGTGTGTGCTTGACGCAGATGGTACAGCCGCCATGGAGAATCTGAGGGCAGAACTTGCCCGAGCTAAGGAGCAAGCCAGAAAAAGCGATGCGGCTGCCGAGAAGGCCCTTGAAGAGCTGAGAGCCGAACAGGCTGCTCACTGCCGAAGCAAAGAAGAGATGACCGAGATGGCCGAGAAGTTAAAGAGCGCTGCAGACCGTTGCAAACTTCTTGAGAAAGAAGACCGGGCGAGGCAGACGGACTTAGAGAAGGCCGTTGCCGATGCCAAGGACGCTCGCTCTGCGATGAGAGCTGCGAAGGAGGAGCTACGTCAGGCTGAACAGATTGCGGCTGGAAAGCCCTTTATGCTGCGGAGGAAGTTTTTGTGATCCGAAGTTTGCTCCGTTGGACCGGATGTGGAGTGTGGAGGATACCTATCTGGACTTGGCAGCGAGTGCTGCTGATGCGACCGAACACTTTCGAGATCAGAAAGATCGCAAAGTGGAAAAGCTTTTCTGGTCGCAGTTTCACAATCCAGAGCGTCCACTGGCAGTGGATGATCGTTTGGCTCAATGGGCCGAACTGAATAGGTTGTCTGGACTCGCCATGAAGTACGTCATGGGTCACCTGTGGCCGGGGAGATCGGAGTCGAAGAGTTATTTCAGCTTGGTGCAGCAATTCCTTGACGCGGTGCCGCGTATAAATGCAATGAAGAGGTCAGCATGCATAGAGGGTGCTAGGATGGCTCTTGCCCGTGTTAAGACATACTGGGCAGAGATGAAGACCACCCTTGTTGCGTCCCGAGATTCGGACAAAAGCCGAGTACCCTCCGAGCACTATTTTCAGGAAGTTCTTGAAGACGCTCATGTAATAGAGACGTAGTGCCCGAAAGATGCTATGTTATGATAGCATATGTAATTATGAAGTAATATTTTGATAAACTGTAGTGGCCTTTTTTATACTTGTGCCTCCAAGCATTGTGAACACCTCCTGTGCGGCCGTTTTAAGATATATATATATATATAGAATCTGAAAGATGGCAGTCGTTGGCTTCAGCCCCCACGCACATAGTGCGGGGGTGCTCGCAGAAGACACATTTTCACACTTAACCCAACGTCTTGGTCCTACAAAGGAGGTGATAGCGCAGCGGGCCAGGCAACCGTACTATAATGCTTTAACACTTTCACTTAGCCATAGGAGTTTGATAGTGAGACTATTTAGGTAGCTCCTTGGTGGCAACTGCGCTCGTCCGAGTTCGGGGCGCGTATGTGCCTGACCGGGAAGTGGCCCTTCGTTAAAGCGGAGGAATCCGATAGATTCCGATAGGTCATCGAGCTGACCAGTCTCACGCTACATCATGACAGTCAGTTTTAGGCTTTCTCTACTGAGGTGCTCGCCCTGGCCGAACCGGGGGCACAATCGCAGTAGTTCTCCTGGTGCTACCTTAGCCGATAGAGCGGAACGTAAGGTAGCCAAACTCAGGAGCCGGGCAACCCAACATTTGACCAAAGACATGATTCGGAGCTGAGGCATGCCAAAACTCGCGATGCCGAACACTCCCTAAGGTGTTCGGTCTTTATGAGTGCGGGCGAAACCACACTCTTTATTAAAAAAGCCACTAGTGTCCAGGTACGTGCAAAAATTCTGACGTGGCCACATGCCAAGACGCCAGCCTCCTCCTTGGTTATATCAGAAAGAAAAAACCAGGGGATGTGTAGAAACAAGAGACAGTAAAAAAGGTTTACGCAGGGTCTTAATCTAAAAAGAATCCTTTAGGACGGGACCCTACTGCACGTCTGTGCCTGTGTCTCCATTGTGCCGTATCCTGGACGGGCGACGCACGACGTTCATCTGTAAAAGAGAGGAACTGAGTTTAAAACGGGTCGTGCCGAGAAAGTTTAAAATAAGCAAAGTATAAAGTAAGATATATAAGATTGAGCTTTATTGTCTCTTATTGTACATGAATGGAGCCCCTGGTGCGGGGGTATATGGCTTCTAGGCCTGCATCAATGATGATTTTGCGCCGAACTCGTCTATCCGCGTTCGTGGTCTTGAATGACCTATTTTGAAGTTTTTTGGCCGGTGAGGCCATTTTGCTGTGGGGCTGTCAAAGCGGCCGCACAGTCCTCCGCTTGGGGAGGCGCACTTTAGTGCTTCCCCTTCAAAGAGATGATGCCCCTTGTTGCGGCATTGCGTTAAAGCGGGCGAGAGCTTCGCGTCCCAGTAGTGCTTGATAGCGACTTGAGAACGGGACGATATGGAAGGTCAGATTTTCGCGGCGGAGGTTATCGGCAGAGCCGAATGTGACTGTGAGCCAGAGAAAACCCGTACAATGGGTGTCCGGACCAGGTATTACCCCTTGAAAGGAGGTTTTGCTGCGGTGGATTCTTGCTGGGTTTATCCCCATGTGCTGGATTGTATCATGATATATCAGGTTTAGTCCACTGCCGCCGTCCATAAGGACATTTGAAAACTGGAGTCCGCCAATTATTGGATCGAGTATCAAGGCAGTCCAGCCTACATTCTTGATATTCCTAGAATAATCTAGCTGATCGAAGATGAGCGGTTTTGACAACCAGTGGCAGGACCCTTTGGGGATGGGCCGTGTGGTGCGTACCTTTACGGGCGCCGCACGTTTTGTTATGTGAAGTGAGTTCACTGTTTTTACTTCTTGTGGGAAGTTCTTTTGTTTCCTGGTGCTCTGCTTTTGGGGTTCGTCCTCGTCTTCGCTTGGTGTGTCGAGCCCCTTGTGTTTGGCATTGAGTCTGCCGGATTGTTTGAAAACCCAACAGTCTTTGTGGGTATGGTTAGCAGGCTTCCCGGGAGTACTGTGTATCTGACATATCTTGTCCAGGATTTTATTTAGGTTGGATGGATCGTCCTTGTTATCCTGGGGGGTGATTTTTCCCGATTTCGTCGTGAGCCTTTGAATCCGGCATTGACTGCCGTGCTCTTCGGACTTTTGTCCTTAGTCCAGCGACGGTCCTTGTTGCGTCGCGGTTTTCCGTTTCCATCCCTAGTTTCGGATGTACTTGGGTCGCTGGGGTTGCACCTTGCCAACCAGCTGTCCTCCCCTGCGCAAAAGCGGGTCATGAGGCTTGTTAGTGCGGCCATTGTTCTTGGCTTTTCTTGGCCGAGGTGTCTGGCGAGCCATTCGTCTCGGACGTTATGCCTGAAAGCTGCTAAGGCTTCGGCGTCCGGACAGTCGACTATCTGATTCTTTTTAGTGAGGAATCTATTCCAGAACTGCCGAGCTGATTCTCCGGATTGTTGAGTTATGTGACTAAGATCGTCTGCATCCGGAGGGCGGACATAGGTCCCTTAAAAGTTTGCTCGGAAAGCATCCTCGAGCTCTTCCCAGCTTCCAATTGTGTTTTCGGGAAGGCTTTTAAGCCAATGCCGGGCTGGCCCTTTAAGCTTAAGGGGTAGATATTTTATGGCGTGGAGATCATCTCCTCTAGCCATGTGTATGTGGAGGATATAATCCTCCATCCAAACTCCAGGGTCTGTTGTTCCATCATATGCCTCTACGTTTACGGGTTTGAATCCCTCTGGGAATTCATAGTCCAGGACCTCATCGGTGAAACATAGGGGGTGTGCGGCGCCCCTGTATTTGGGTGTGCCGGATTCCGATGATGGCTTCATAGCGTTGCTTACGAGAGCTTGCTTTCTTGGCCCATAAATGGACCTGACTGGGCCATGATGCAAATCCTTAAGTGGCTCGCATGCCGATTTAGGTGCGGCGCCGCTTGCCGCTTTATAGGGTCGTCTATCCGATCGTGTGGCTTTTTCATTTTTTGAATGCGAGGGCTCTAGGGCCTCTTCATCGAATTCAGGCAGTAGCTTTCTTTTCGGATAGCTTTTAGTGCGGCGACTGCCGCCGTACTTATCTTTGGTATTGATTACTTTGCTCCATCTAATCCCGAGTGCATCTTCCGCTATTTTTAGCTTCCGCTTCTGCTTTTTTAGGCTGCGTGCAGTTGCAACGAGCCTCTCATGGAGATTCTTCTGCTCCATAGGTTTATTCGGCGTGAGTCGTCTGGAATTCCGTTTTCTCCGGAGGAGGGGTGTTCGGTTCCTCTATCTGTGTTGCCCTGTTCGGGCGGTTGCTCTAAGGCCTGCTCGTCATCTACCGGCTCGTCCTGCTCTATGGCTGGGTTTTTGTCGAGGCGGGGCTTGGGTCGTCGTTTACGCCGACGCTTTGATTGCTTTTCGGGGGGTCGATCTCCCGTCCCATCCCCTTTTTCCTCGTTGTCGCTTCCTTTAGGGGTATCCACCATGTACACATTGTGAGATGAGGTGGCTGTCCAATGCCCTATGGGCGTTGGTTCATCGGTATCTCCTGCATCATCATCCATGCTGTTGATGTCTCCCGAGTCGAAGTTGAGCACGTCGTTTAAATTGTCGACAGTGGCTACCAAGTGAGTGGTGGGTGGGCTTTGAATTTCTTCATCATCTGTATCCCATCCTCGCTGACCGTAGTTCGGCCAGGGCTCTCCTGATAAGGAGAGAGACTTGAGAGAGTTCAGGATATCGCCACAAGGCGGGTGCTGAAAGATGTCTGCGGCGGTGAACTCCATTATCGGCGCCCAATCGGATTCGATTGGCAGGGGCGCGGGGGGTTCGGAGTCTGGGGAGGAGTCCGGATCCTCGGAGTCACGGATCATGCAGAGTTCGGGGCTAGTGTTTGGCTCGATCGGTTTCGAGATCGCAGCCCCCGAGGTGACGTCCAACCGCTCATCCTCAATTGGAGCAATAGGCTCCGCATTAGGGGTCCGAACCGATGCGTGTGCGGCCTCCAGGACACTGTCCGGGGGCAGAGCTAGATCATGCCCCTCGAGATAGTGCGGCGCGCTTGGCCGTGGCTCGAGCCCGTCGAAGATCAAGTCTCCGCGGATGTCAGCCGTGTAGTTTAAGCTTCCAAAGCTGACTTGATGGCCAGGGGCGTAGCTTTCTATCTGCTCCAGGTGGCCGAGCGAATTGGCCCGCAGAGCGAAGCCACCGAAGACGAAGATCTGTCCGAGGAGAAAAGTCTCACCCTGGACCGTATCGTTGTGGATGATCAAAGGAGCCATCGGGCCTAAAGGCGACGGCATAGAGGAACCCTCAATGAAAGCACCAATGTCGGTGTCAAAACTGGCGGATCTTGGGTAGGGGGTCCCGAACTGTGCGTCTAGGCCGGATGGTAACAGGAGACAAGGGACACGATGTTTTTTATCCAGGTTCGGGCCCTCTCGATGGAGGTAATACCCTACTCCTGCTTGATTAATATTGATGATATGGGTAGTACAAGAGTAGATCTACCACGAGATCAAGGAGGCTAAACCCTAGAAGCTAGCCTATGGTATGATTGTTGTGTATGGAGTTGATTGCCTACGGACTACAACCCTCCAGTTTATATAGACACCGGATAGGGTTAGGGTTACATAAAGTCGGTTACAATGGTAGGAGATCTTGAATATCCGCATCGCCAAGCTTGCCTTCTACACCAAGGAAAGTCCCATCCGGACACGGGACGAAGTCTTCAATCTTGTATCTTCATAGTCCAGGACTCCGGCTGAAGGTATAGTCTGGCTACCCAAACACCCCCTAATCCAGGACTCCCTCACTCTTCCTCCCCCGGGGCGATGGAACGTCAGATTCTTCCCCTTGGTTATCCTCCCTCGCGGAGGCGCTCATTCCCTTGGTTGGAATAGGTAGCGGGGGAGGCCCGCTTTCACCCCCTTTATTCTCCCCTTTGTATTCCCTTGAGGGCACCGGGCGAGGTGCTGGCTCGAGCATCTTTTCCAGCACCGGATTGTCCAAGCCTTCGGGAAGGTGAGCCAGACACCGGATCATCTTCGCCTTTGTTATCCAGTCCTGGTCAAAGAGTGATTCTTCAGAATGATGTCATGATAAAAGAAAGACAGTGTGTTCGACTAGAGGATTACTTACTTGGGCCGCGGTGCGGTTGCTGCTCAGGCCCACGTCATCGTTGGTGTCTGGACACTCTATTTGGGGTTCGAAGAACGACTTGTACATCTCCTTGCGCGTCAGGCCGAGGAAATTCTGAATAGCACGCGGTCCTTCTGGGTTGAATTCCCACAAGCGGAGGGGCCGGCGTTTGCAAGGCTGGACTCGACGAACCAGCATGACTTGCACTACCATAACCAAACTAAAATCTCCCTCGAAGAGATCTCAGATGCGGCTCTACAGTATGGGCACATCCTTCGCTGGACCCCAGCTCAGCCCCCTACTGATCCATGACATCAGTTGTGGTGGAGGGCCCGAGCGAAAGGCAGGGGAAGCTACCCACTTGGCACTTCTGGGAGCGGTGACATAGAACCACTCCCGTTGCCATAGTCCGGACACCTCTAGAAAGGAACCCTTTGGCCACGGAGCTCCAGCAATCTTGCTTATTAATGCACCTCCGCACGCTGCATGCTGCCCCTTAACTGTCTTCAGCTTCACATCAAAGGTCTTGAGCCACAGGCCGAAGTGAGGGGTAATGCGGAAGAAGGCCTCACATACGACAATAAATGCCGAGATGTGGAGAAAGGAATCTGGGGCTAGATCATGGAAATCAAGCCCGTAATAGAACATCAAACCCCTAACGAAGGGATCAAGAGTGAGGCCTAGTCCTCGGAGGAAGTGGGAGATGAACACGACGTCTTCATTGGGTTCAGGAGTAGGGACGACCTTCCCTCGGGCAGGCAGCCGATGCAAAACTTCGGCGGTCAGGTATCTTGCCTCCCTCAACTTCTTGATATCCTCTTCCGTGACGGAGGAGGGCATCCACCGGCCCTGGAGACTATATCCGGGCATGATTGAAGGTCTGAAGCACCTGACCTGGGCTTTGGGTGTTAGAACTTGAGGCGGGGGAAGGATTCGATTGAGCATGGGAGGAAAAAAGTAAAAGCCTTGTCCCTTTATAAAGAAGGTGAATATCAAGCGTCCTCCTCGTGTTCGTTTGGGACTTGCCTAAAATCTAGGAGTCCTAATATTAAAAAAATCTAGGAGTCCTAGGCACGGTTGGATTACCCACACCCGTATTGATGAGGATCAAGTAATAAGGGGGACACGATCTCTGCTTTGACAAGACGTGTCAAGAAACTGCCTCGCGTTATGTGAGGGGCTAGTTAAAGGAAACGGTTCGGATAATCACCAGGCCACGGCATGATGTCATGTTGCCGAAACATGTCAGCAGATTAGATTTGTGGAAATAGTATTCTCTCTACGGTGGTATGTGGAACTTATTTTGCAGGGTCGGACACTATCCTTGTATTCAAATTCTTCCATGGTGTATTCAGAGGAGGAACACTCCTTGCAATGTCGAAGACAACACTGCGCGTCGGACTCATTGTCATTGAAGCCTGGTTCAGGGGCTACTGAGGGAGTCCTGGATTAGGGGGTCTCCGGACAGCCGGACTATATCCTTTGGTCAGACTGTTGGACCATGAAGATACAAGATTGAAGACTTTGTCTCGTGTCCGGATGGGACTCTACTTGGCGTGGAAGGCAAGCTAGGCAGTACAGATATGGATATCTCCTCCTTTGTAACCGACCTTGTGTAACCCTAGCCCCCTTCGGTGTCTATATAAACCAAAGGGTTTTAGTCTGTAGGACAACATACAAACATACCATAGGCTAGCTTCTAGGGTTTAGCCTCTTCGATCTCGCGGTAGATCAACTCTTGTAATAATCATATCATCAAGAATAAATCAAGCGGGACGTAGGGTTTTACCTCCATCAAGAGGGCCCGAACCTGGGTAAAACATCGTGTCCCCTACCTCATGTTACCATCCGCCTTAGACGCACAGTTTGGGGCCCCCTACCCGAGATCCGCCGGTTTTGACACCGACAGTGAGCCTTCTCATGAAGCTTTCCTTCGATACAAGCACTGCAAGCACGATCTTTAGCAAAACTGACATTCGTTAGTCCACGGACATGGCCCCCTTGAGAAGACTTTGCAATGATCTCATATTGACATGGGCTAAACGGCGATGCCAAAGCCATCCCACATCAACTTTAGCCATTAGGCACGTCGCGGTCTTAGTGGGTCACTCCGAAAAGTTAATCACATGTAGACCGTTCTCGACATGCCCAATAAAGGCTACTTTAAGAGTCTTACTCCACAAGAGGGTCACGGTATCAATATCAAAGAAAAGTGGCAAAGCCCATGATTGCAAGTTGACGAACGGAAAGTAAATTGTATGCAAGGGACTCAACAAGCATGACCTTCTCGATCGTGAGATCATGAGAGATGACAACCTTGCCAAGTCCCAGTACCTTAGAAGATGAGGCATCACCCCACTCGACATTGGTGGGCATAGATGGAATCTTGTGCACGTCCACCACCAAGTCCTTGCTTCCGGTCATATGATTTGTAGCTCCACTATCGAGCAACCATGATCCCGCACCGGACGCAAACACCTACAAGAGATCAATGCTTGGTTTTAGGTACCCATTTTGTAATGGGTCCTTTGATGTTAGTAACAAGGGTCTTAGGAACCCAAATAGACCATTCAATGTACTCATGAGGAGAACCAACAAATTTGGCATAGACATGCCCATCACTAGCACGACATAACACATAAGAAGGATTAAAGTCGTCGGCTTTGTTGGGAGGGGTGGCATTGCCATTTTTGACACCTCCACCCTTCGCATTGTTCTTCTTCTCCTTGGAAGCACTATCTCCCTCCTTCACAAAAGTTTGCTTGAGAGGAGGAGGTCGTTTGGCCTTGTTATCCTTCTTCTTGTTCTTGGGCTTGGGTGCGAACCCAATCCCCTCCTTGGCCACAACTTCCTTTTGATTTCTCAAAAGGTTGTTTAGGTTCTTCTCACCTTGTATGCATGACACAAGGCCTTTATCAAGTTGCTCCTTCAACTTAACATTCTCCTCAATAAGATGCACATGCTCACAACAAGGGTTAGTAGCATTTGCATTATCAATTAACACCATACGAGGAAATGTGGCTTTCTCCTTGGTTAGCTTCACTTGCAGTTGATCATGAGACTCCTTGAGGGTAGCATGAACACCCTTCAAGACTTTGTGAGCCTTGTCGAGAATGTCAAACTCCTCTTTGAGTCTAGCAAGATCAACCCCAAGCTTTGCCTTCTCAGAGCTTAGCACACGAGAAACAACAAGAGAATGATCAAGATCTTTCTTTAATTTAGCATGATCATCGTTGTGAGACTCCTCAAGAGCCAAACGAAGACCACGCTCTTCCTCAAGAGCATTGGAAAGATCCGAAATCTCATCGGCATAGTCACGACTATGCCCCTCCATCTTAGAGATGGTATCTTCGTGAGCCTCGATCATGTCATTGGCTTCACCAAGTTGTTCCAAGAGAGCAACAAAGTGCTTCTTGGATTTACCCTTGAGTTTACCCATAAAGGCCTCAAACTCATTCACCTCCACATTAGTTCCCTCATGTTCATCAATGCTATCCGTCGAAGAAGGATGATTAATGATGGTAGTTTTGATGTTGGGGGTTACCTTGTTGGTGGCTTTAGCCATGAGGTACTTGGCGGTGATGCTCTCATTGGTTGAGTCGAAGAGAGACACCCGTGGAGTCGTCGCAATGTCAATGGAGGCCATGGCAACCGACTCACCATCTTCATCATCATCATCATCCTCATTGTACTCTTCTTGTACCACCAATGCCTTGGGAGGAGTCTTCTTGGTGAAGTTACTCTTGTTGGGGAACGACTTGGCCTTGTCCTTTCGGATGAGCTTGCCACCATTGTCTTCCCTCTTCTCATAAGGGCACTCCGCAACAAAGTGGCTTACATTGCCACAATTGAAACAAGTCCTCACTCGTTGCTTACCCTTTGCGCCACTTGAATTGTTCTTGTTGAAGTTGGGCCTTGAGTTCTTCTTGCTCCAAAATTGCCTTGAAGCAAGGGCCATGTGTTCATGATAAGCATACTTTGTATCTTCGAGGTTGCTCTCCTCTTCTTCCTCTTCATCCTCTTCCTCCATACTAACCTTGGCCTTTAGAGCAAGGTTGGGTTTCTTTACTCTTTGAGAGCGAAGTACCGCATTGTCGGCGGTCTTGTCCAAGATGCTCATAGCAACAAACTCATCCAACACATCACTTGAGGACAAGGTGTGGAAGTCCGGCCTTTGACGAATGACGGAGGACATGGCTTTGTGGTAGGGCATCATTGCCTTGAGGAATTTGCGCTTGATCCAATTGTCATCCGTGTCCTTGCTTCCATGATCTCGGAGTGAGACAACGAGTTTGGTTACCCTCCGATAGAGATAGGTTCTTCATCTTCTTTCATTGCAAACTCATCGGCTTCATCTTGCACCACATCATAGTTGGAGCGTTGAATGTTTGCGCTTCCCCGGTAGAGGGAAACCACTTGGCGCCAAGCATCTTTGGCCAAGGAGTAGGGCCGGAGATGAGGAAGGTCTTCGGGTGGGATAGCTTCTTGAATGATGAAGAGAGCATTCTCATTGAATTGATTATCCACGGCTTCTCTAGGAGTGAAGTTGCTTCGGTCATGCAGATAGAAACCTTCTTCAATGATTCTCCAAAGGTTAGTGTTCACATGATTTAAATGATGCTTAAAATGATAGACCCAAGAATCAAATTCTACATTCTTCTCAATCTTAGGGGTCGTGCCGGCATGATTCAAATGAGTGGAAGGGAGAGGTCCACCATAGAGAAGTGGAGGTTCCACATGGGCAAAGATGCAGGTGCCACTTGTACCACTAGAAGGAAGGGATTTCTCGCTAGTAGCTTCCCCCTTGTCGGAGGTAGCATCCGTCACCTTGTTGGCGGGATCACCCACTTTCAACGGTGCGGTGGAAAGTTTAAGCCCTTCTAAGAATTCATTAAACATGCCTTTGACTTCGGTCGTCATGGAGATTTTCAATGTGTCCAACGCCATATTGAACTCCTCACGAGAGACCGCGGTTCCCCCATCTCCCGTAGAAGATACCGGATTTGCACCAGAGTGCTCCTCCTCACCTTCTACGACGTCAACCATACTCTTCGGACGGTAAAGTCCTTAATAAAGAGACGAGGCTCTGATACCAATTGAAAGGATCAATATAGTTGACTAGAGGGGTGTGAATAGGCAACTAACAATTTTTAGCTTTTCTTTAACAATTTAAACTTTACATCAAAGTAGGTTGTCTAGATGTGCAACTAAGTGAGCAACCTATATGATGCAACAATGATAAGTACAGAAGCAAGCAAGAGATATATCACAAATAAGCTTGCACAAGTAAAGGCACGAGATAACCAAGAGTGGAGCCGATGGAGACGAGGATGTGTTACCGAAGTTCCTTACCTTTGAAGGGAAGTACGTCTTCGTTGGAGTGGTGTGGAGGCACAATCCTCCCCAATAAGCCACTAGGGCCATCGTATTCTCCTCACGCCCTCACACAATGCGAGATGCTATGATTCCACTATTGGTGCCCTAGGAGGCGGCAACCGAACCTTTACAAAAAAGGTTGGGGCAATCTCCACAACTTAATTGGAGGCTCCCAACGACACCATGAAGCTTCACCACAATGGACTATGGCTCAGCGGTGACCTCAACCGTCTAGGGTGCTCAAACACCCAAGAGTAACAAGATCCGCAAGGGATTAGTGGGGGGAATCAAATTTCTCTTGGTGGAAGTGTAGATTGGGGCCTTCTCAACCACTCTCGAGCAAATCAACAAGTTTGATTGGCTAGGGAGTGAGATCGGGCGAAAATGGAGCTTGGAGCAACAATGGAGCTTACGGTTGGAATAGGTAGTTAACTAGAGGAAGAAGACACCCCTTATATAGTTGTGGACAAAATCCAACCGTTATCCACCTAACCAGCCCGCGACATGCGGTACTACTGCCCCTGACCAGCGGTACTACCGTAAGGCCATGCGGTACTTCCACCCCTAACCAGCGGTACTACAGCAAGGCCAAGCAGTACTACCGTGAGGGACCGCGGTACTACCACAGCAGCAGCAGAGCTAGGGTAGACCTGTAGCACAAGGGCTGAGGGCGGTACTGCCGCAGGCGCGGTACTACTGCTCCCCCTTGCAGTACTACTACAAGGCAGGAAACTCCTAGCCTGGGAAGAGCATGGATCAATAAAAATACATTTGTGCCTACTTCCGCTGGAAAACAGACGATGCAAAAATCCGACACAGTACTACCGCTGAGGAGCGGTACTACCGCCTGGCAGCTGAGCCAGGCCGCGCGCGGTACTACCGCGCACAGGGTGCAGTACTACCGCGGAGGCGCGGATGTAAAAAATTACATCCGCCCCTACTACCGCGATGAAGCGACACTTGGCGTGGGGGCCACGGTACTACGGCTCCGGAGGAGCGGTACTACCGTGGGCTCCTGCGGTACTACCGCACCGAAGTACGGTACTACCGCAGGTGCCTGCGGTACTACCGCTCCAGGGAGCAGTACTACTGCAAGCCCATCAGCAGCAACCAGGACAAAGCAAAGAGGATAAACGGAGGATGATCCAATTGCGAATGGGGAAGGAGGAGACAAGGAAGAAAACGTGTACGTTATGATTCCACCCGAACCTTTCCGACGCGGACCCCCTCTTAATAGTACGGCTTTCCTACGACTCAAATCCACCAAAAAGAAACGTAGAAAACGCCGTCTTCAATAGTCTTCGAGGGGCACCAAACCGTCTTGTGCCTAGAGATGAAACGTCTGGGAAACTCAAGGCACATGATTAGTCCGCAAAAGCATTGTCATCAATCACCAAAACACCTTAGGGATAAATATGCCCTTACACTCAGCCTCATTAACTGCTGAAATAGTCTGCCATAATTTAACACTCAAATCTGTTTGCTGAATTAGCTTTAAATATATTTCGTTACTTAGATCTGCTCGTCAAAATATCTTGCCATAGCTTTAGGCATCGACCTAGGTATTTTTATGGACTTCATTAAAAAGCATATACGTATTCCCTGTAATATCTAGTAGAAGAACTAATTTGTATGTATAATAGATGGACATGACTTGGATAACTTCTGCTTGAAGATTCTCAGCTGCATATGTTGAGGGGGTTGGAAACTTCATTAACTTTATCAGAGCCGAGTATGGTGTTCTGAAATCAGATGTGCTCTGCCTGTGTAGCAGTTGTATGAATTCAGTTACAAGACCCCAGTCAACTGTGAAAGATCATCTACACTTGTATGGGATGTCGGTCACATATACTAGGTGGGTTCATCATGGTGAAGCTGTGAACGTCAATGTTACTGACTACGTGGAAGCAGCAGATCACCATCTTGATCTGCCTGATGCTCAGGTGGAAGAGGAGGAGGAGGTGGTGGTGGCGGAGCCAGTGAGTTTGACTAACATAGACACAATGCTACGAAATGCTCATGCATTTCATGAACTTTCACCTACAGAAGAAAAATGGTGGGCCCGCATGTTGGAACAATGCAATGTGGTTGTCACCCCAGGAAATAAGCTGCCAGTATTCTCAGCTATGGTCACCTTTCTTCAGGTGAAGACATCTGAGCGGATGACCCACAAATCATTCGATGCGATATTGGCTGCTTTCCGCAAAGCTTTCCTAGATGTGTCTGAGCTGCCACACACCTACAGTAAAATGAAGAATTTCCTTCATGTAGTTGGAATTGGATATGATATGATCCATGTTGAATAATTGTGTTCTATTCTGGAAGGATTATGCCAACTTAAGTGAATGCCCAAAATGCAAATCATCAAGATCAAAAGATGGTGATGCTATGACGAGGATTCCTCATAATGTTTTGAGACATTTTCCAATTACACCAAGATTGCAGAGGTTGTTTCATGATGCTGAAACAAGAGAGGATGTATTGTGGCATTCTAGGAAACAGGAGTACAGAGATCAGAATGTAATGAGCCATCCATCACATGGTAGTGAGTGGAAAAGCTTCAATCAGAAACACAAAAAGTTTGTTGCTAACCTGAGAAACATTAGACTTGGCTTAGCTTTAGATGGATTTAACCCATTTGGCCACCAGAGCGCCACATATAGCATGTGGCCAGTGCTTGTTATCCCTTACAACATGCCTCCAAATGTCTACACCAAAGAATCAAACTACATGATGGCCTTGCTCATCCCAGGTCCAAAAAGTCCTGGAAAGGATTTTGATTTATTCATGGAGCCTCTTGTGGAGGAACTTCAACAGCTATGGAGGGGTGCTCTCACTCAAGACCTATATAGCAGCCCACCAGCTGATTTCTTTCTGCGTGTTGTTATCACTTGGTGCATCATCAATGATTATTCAGCTTTGGGCACTATGTCAGGGTGAACGACACATGGTTACAATGCATGTGTTCATTGTGACAGGAATCCGTTGTCATACGCAATGCCTAGCAAGATATGTTACATTGGACACCATTGTTTCCATGCCAAGGACAAGCCTTGTCCTACAAAATACCGAAGACATGTGTTCAATGCAAAGCATGAAAACCACGATGCGCTAAAGAGGCTCACCGCCGATGAGTTGCAACTGGAATTAGAGAAGGTCGGGCATATTACACCAGGAAACCATCCTGGTAATGGTAGCGGGAAAAGGAAGCATGGCAGGGTAGAAGAGAGATTACTATTTACCTGCAGGTCCACTTTGTGGGACTTGGAGTCTTGGAAAGATTTGGATCTGCGGCATAATCTTGATGTGATGCACATCGAGAAAAATATATGTGACAACATTATCGGCACACTTCTTAATATTGAAGGCAAGACGAAAGATCCTTGGAATCTAGGATTGATTTGACACACCTGGGTATCAAAAAGGATTTGCAGGTGGAAGATGAAGGTAAACCACAGGATATGGCACTAGCTGTGTCCGTCTTGGACAAGGTAAAAAGGAAAGAATTCTGTGAGGTCCTATCACGTGTGAGATTCCCACATGGATTTGCTTCCAACCCTGAAAGGAGAGTCGGTGCAGATGGAAACAAGGTACAAGGGTTGAAAACTCATGGCTGCCACATCCTACTTCAAAGGGTTTTTACCTGTTATCCTTAGAGGATTGGGCCGCCCTAACTTATATAGAGCAGTTGCAGAGTTGGGACAATTCTTCAGGGAACTCTACAGTAGAAATATTAGGGTAGATGCTTTGGAGCGTCTTAGAGATAAGATACCAACTATCCTATGCAACCTTGAGAAGATATATCCTCCAGCCTTCTTTGATGTGATGGTGCATTTGGCTGTTCATCTACCTGATGAGGAACTACTTAGAGGTCCAGTACAATATGGCTGGATGTACCCTATTGAAAGGCGGCTAGGCACTTTCAAGGGCTATGTTAGGAACAGAGCTAGACCCGAGGGTTCCATTGCAGAGGCCTACATTGCTACAGAAGCATTGACATTCTGCTCAAAATACATTGAAACAGCTGATTAGCTTAGCAAAGAGGTGGGTGAAGACAATCCCGGGCTCAATGTTTTCGATTATTCTATTCGAGTTATAGGGAAGAGTCGACAAGAGGAAAAACCTAAATATTTTGACAAAATGGTTTGGTATGTGTTGAATAACTGTCCTGAGATACTACCTTATATCAAGTAAGTGTTAAGTACTGCAGCTTATACATCGTAGTCTACTAAACTCGCAGCACATTCTTATATATTTAGATGTTTGACACGATCACTATGTTGTGCAGCATTTACAAAAAGGAGTTACTGCCACAAAATCCAAGAAACATTGACAAACTGGTTATGGCAGGATTTGTGAAAAGGTTCAAGAGCCATGTAAGCTTTTGAATTGCACTGTCAATTTTTTTAATATATTGAGTACATAAGATGATCAACTTGTCTATTTTCTAACCATAGGTTAAGAAGATGCGGGAGGATGGGCAGGCAGTTGATGATGCCCTTTATGCACTAGCAATGGGTCCTGATACTCAGGTAAGACATTATGAATCTTGAGTTGTTGGAGATGTGCGCTACAACACCCTTGCACGCGACGAAGGTAGAAAGACACAAAACAATGCCATCATGAGCACGGATACGTACGATAGAGAGACAACTGAAATGTATGCTAACGTAACATACATTGTTCATTTGCAGTATATCTCTAGTTTCGAGGATCATCGGTGTATGGTTCTGTTGTGCTGTCGTTGGTATAACCTGTTTTCCAGGATCGCAAAACCCAGAGCTAATGATTATTTCAAATCCATCAATGTCAAGGTGGCGTACCAGACCAACGAGCCTTTTATTTTGGAAAATCAAGCAACACACATATTTTTCTTGGAGGAAACATTTGCACGTAGCGATGACTGGAGAGTATTGCAAAAGTTTGGGCAGAGGAATTCATTTAATGAAGTTGCACAACAAGATGATGCTTACACTGATCCTGATGTACAAGATTCCACAGATGTTCCTAATATCTTTGAGAACCATCACGTCAATGACGCTGGCGAAAAGATTGTCTGTCGTGTTGTGGACATACAAGAGTTAATCAAGAAGAAGCCAATGTTCGAGGACATTGAGGATGAAGAAGAAGATGACACTCTGGGGAATTATGATTCAGACTGATACACATGGCGAAGATGTTGACGCTACTGCTGCGGATGATGATTAGATTGCTTTTGTCGTATTTGCTTGTCAGAAGACGTTTTTTATCTACTATGTGAAATTGTGTTTGCTATGACAACTAAAACCCGATGAATGTGTTGTTTAGTATTTTGCTGTGAGGACATCACTTGTTATGTATATTCATTTGTGTTTGGTGATTGTATGACGACTAAAACATGATGACATTGTTGTTTAGTTGTACTCATATTTGGCTATGAAACTTGAATTTGATGACAAGGTTTCTATTGGACTGCAATTTTCTCGACGTCTTCGAATGGGAACAAAGCTGACCTGACAGGGCCTCTGCTAATTTATTTATTTATTACCAAAAGGGCCTATGCTATTTATTTATTTATGAGCAAAAGGGGATACCCCCCCCCTCCGATTTCTGTTAATAGAAATCATTAGATTTTCACAACAATACGCCCAGCCTGCTACACAGATTCCATTCATTACTAGTTTCAGCAAAGTGCTCATGTCATAGCCACTGAATACATGAGTGCTACATACACTGCAAATAAAGAGACAATCATCCTACAGAGCACATTGATTTTTCCCATTATCTTCACAAGCTCTTCCATATCCTCGTTGTTGTCAAGGTCATTCAGCAGTTGTTATTTGGCCATGATCAGAGGAACTGCATCTTTAACCTTCTGCTCTGCATCATCCTCTTCTGTCATTCCTTCAGTTACTTGTCCAACACCCCAACCTGCTGGTATTGAGATTCCTCAGCTAACCAAATAATTAGTGTAGTTGCATTCCCCCACATCAGCAACTTCCCAGAAATACAAATCACACGAATCTTCCCTTTTCTGCATGAATCAAATTGGAAGATCATCAACCAAACTATTAAAAAAATCAGCAACTAAAAGCAGTAGAACAACACTTAAACATATTATTACCCCATGATTCGGGCATTTGTAGAAGACTCGACCAGGGTTGAGGATTGTGGTTGAGACGCGATGGATGACTCTGCTTGATTTGCAGCAGTGGCACCACACCAATGGCAGTGGGTTGCGATGAGCAACTGGCTGTGGTGCGTGTGCCGGCGGGGGTGTGATGAGACCAACAGGCGATGGTACGGGTGATGACTTGGTGCATATCTGGTTGTTGCCTGCTGAAGAGCATGTGGACGAGCAGCCAACGGACATGGTTGCTGCGGCCAGAGCTTCTGATGCTAGGCAGAGTAAGTAGAGAAGAGGAGAAGAGAACGTTGGATATGTCAGTTTCATTACTTGCAGAGTAGCATAGCACCATATATAGTCATAGTCTAGGTTTGGATTCGAACCAGCTACAGGAGCACGTCTCTCTTTTTTCTAAAACTCAGCAACATCTCTTTACAAGTACACTAGCGTGTTCTGTAAGCCTTCTCAAGTCCTTGATTTTCTTTCTCTTTTTGCGAGGAAGGAAGGAGGAAAAAATTGAGAGTTCCTGGGACTCAAACCCAAGACCTCTCGGTTGAAAACCAAGGGTGCTAGTCACTTATGTGGCGAACGTTCCCTGGGAGGAGGACGGCAGACAAACGCATTTTCCTCGCAGTTTTAGTTGCGACTCAAGATCAAACAGTCGTAGTTTCGGGAATGTTATCAGGCGAACGAGCAAAGTTTTTCTTTTCTTCCTATATATAAAAAAGTATGCTACTTGGTGCCAGCTTAGTCAACAAATGATTGTGCCAACCTTGACCGTTGGATTGACATTCAACGTCTGTCGTGTTTCTTCAGTCTCTTCTTCCTGCTCCCGCCTCCCACGGCTGGTTGTGCTGTCGTGCACGCATCGTGGCCACATCGCACCCTAAAACTCTGTGCATCTTCCCAGTCTCATGTTTGTTCCCGTCCGAGGCCTCACCATCGTCCTCCGCCTTGGTTCGTTCATCGCGGTGCCGCCCTCCGGTGTTTTCAACATGGTCAACAACCGAGGGGAATAAGGAGATGAATGTACATGGTGAGGATGACAGTAGGGACCCAGCAGTGCGCAGTAATTTTGTTTTTGGGGACAGAGAAGGGTATCAACTGGGTTGTTCGGGAGTTGTGGCCTGTCTAGCACATGATCAGCCTAGTTTGTTTTTTCCTTTCTAAAAATGGCTAGCCCAGCTATTTTGTTTTTTGCAGAATAACCAACATAGACCTACTTTTTTAGCCCTGCTGGGCCGGAAATCTTTCAAGACGAGGAGGGGTGCATTTTGCCCAGAAAATGGGCTATAAGTAATAAGAAATGGGCTATAAGTAATATTAAATAGGCTGTAAAATGAAAAAATATAACAAACAGGCAATTAGTTCCAAAATACTTTTTTCTTTTGGATTTTGATATTTTAAATTTCATTGTTTTCATGCGGGTAAAATTTCATTGGATTTAAATTAATGTATGTTTAGTTTTTAAATTAATTCGAATTTGGCTAGAAATTTCAGGCAGTATGCTGTTTGGGACAGATTTGGAGGCTGACTTGTGGGTCTACTAGGTTGACGTGTATGAAAGGCTTTGTCAATGTCGTGGTATTTCTCACGGGGGGCTTGCGAGTCGACAGATGCCACAAGGGCTTAGTGTGAGGGTAAGACTGCTGCTCATAGGACCGGGAGCGGGTATGCGAGTAGCACGCGGTGGTTTACCCAGCTTCGGAGCTCTCCGGAGAGATAATACTCCTACTGCTGCATGTCTGGGTGTATCTATCTGGGGTGTACATCGGGCAATACAAAGTGCTCCTGGAGCTGTATCTGGGATCAGTGCCAAGGGCATCTGATCTGGTATAAGCAGGCGTATGGCCAGCTCTAGTGGCCTTGTGGCCATATGAATGTGGCCGTGGGAGTCCATCCCCTGGATGGATGGATGTGTGCCCCTTTTATAGTGTGGGCTAGCTTACTATGTAAGCTATGTGGGTAGGCATGGGTAAGGCATGGTGCATGTCATGCTTGTCCCCTAGGTCACTTCATAAATAGTGCCAGGGGACAAATGACATTGTACATGATGTCGTCGCGGTACGGTTGTCTTGTCCGCGGTATGGCCATCTCGTCGATGTCTTGTCGGTGTCAGGTCGGGCTGCAGTCGGCAGTCGGCTGGTTGGTGCAGTCAGCAGCCGGCTGGTTGGTGCAGTCGGCAGTCGGACGGGGAGCCGGCAGGAGCGGCCGGACAGTCGGACTGAGGGGCTTTGCTAGCCCCGATGTCTTGAAATATCGTCTTGCCGTCCTCGGGGTACCCGTGGTCGATTACTCCGACAGTAGCCCCCAAGCCTCCGGGCAACTTGGCAAAGTTGGGCGGAGGTTTTTTGGCGAGTGTTCATGGAAATTGTCAAGAAAAAAGACAAAGTTAGTCCATGCAGATATATCAAATGTTTGCTTTTAGCATTGCAAGTTTTATGCGGAGGGTGCCGACTCAGTTTCGTCCGAGCCCCCTTAATCTTTTTCATGTTCCCTCCGCTTTTTGGCTTGTGCTCTTGCTTGCCGAACAGCCGCTCTGCGGTCTGTGGCTAAGAGTGGGCCGCGAAGTGGAGTGTACAGTACTCAGAGTCTAGGAGCAGATTCAACCGAGTAGATACTTGTAAAGGAAAACGGCCGGGTCGCCCGAACGTTTTTCTTCCCGGGCGTTTTTCGCGTGGGTGGCCTCCAGCGTTCACTCTTGCTAGTCGGACAGCCGCTCTGCGGTCTGTGACTAATAGTGGGCCTTTGGTACCGCGTACGGTACTAAGCCATCTACGAGAACTAACGTCTCAGGCCAAGCGGCCAGCCCCCGGGCCAACTCTGGCTGGCGCCAGGGCGAACAGTGATGCTACTGTAGTTAAAATGCGGAGATAGACCCCGAGCATCGCTCAGGGTTATCCGTGCTTGCGCGATGCAAAAATATGCGGGCGAGGAGCTCACCTTGATTTTCGTGTAGTCGCGGTCGTCGAAGACAGGCGGCGCGACTCGGTGCTCGCGGAGCATGTCGGCGCACCCGCTGGGTGTAGCCCTCGAGCCCTCGGGTGCTCGAAGGGGGTCCCGGCCGGTCAGGCTCGACCGGCGAGGCGGCGAGGCGTCTTGCAACGCCCTTTTTCTTCTTTTTCTCTTTTGCCGGCTGCTGGCAGCCGGACAAAACTTTTCTCTTGTCTGCAATCTTCCGTGGGGGCGCGCCAGCGCACCCACTGGGTGTAGCCCCCCGAGATTCGGGCCGACTGCTGAGCAGTCGGGCTGGATCTCCCGGCAACTACTTTGTCTTATTCCTCGCGAGGGCGCGTCAGCGCACCCGCTGGGTGTAGCCCCCGAGATTCGGGCCGACTGCTGAGCAGTCGGGCCGGATCTTCTGGCGACTACTTTGTCTTCTCTCTCGCGGGGGCGTGTTAGCGCACCCGCTGGGTGTAGCCCCCGAGATTCAGGCCGACTGCTGAGTAGTCGGGCCGGATCTTCCGGCAACTACCTTGTCTTCTTTCTCGCGGGGGTGCGTCAGCGCACCCGCCGGGTGTAGCCCCCGAGATTCGGGCCGACTGCTGAGCAGTCGAACCGGATCTTCCGGCAACTACTCTGTCTTCTTCTTCTTCCGGCCGGGTGGGCGGACCCCGACACAGCAGTCGGGCTCTTTGCAGCCGGACAAGCAGCCATCGGTCGGCCGCACACACACATTTTTTCTTTCTTGCCAATCGGCCATGGGCATCCGGCCATCTCACCCGGTCACCCCCTTTTTTTTCTTTCTTCAGCCAGCATGGGCAGCCGGTCTTCTTTCCACCGACCCCATTTTTTTTCTTCTCTTACAAGCCGGCCTGCGGTTTTTTCATCAGCCGGCTCTTATGCCAGCAGCCGGCCCTTTGACTTTTTTCTACCCGGCCCTGTTTCTTTTTCTCTATATTTTTTTTTTAAACCGGCCCTTGACTTTTCTTTTCTTCCGGCCCCTTTTCTTTTTTTTCTCTTCTCCAGTCGGCCACGAGCAGCCGAACAGCGGGAGCCGGCAGCCGGCCGGGCCGGACAACGGGCGAGCAGGGAGCCGGCAGCCGGCCAGGTGGCGGGCGAGGCTGGCGGGCCGGGAGGCGGGGAAGCCGGCAGGCCGGCAGGACGACCCGGATGCGGAGCAGGTGGCCGGCGGGGCGACTCGGCGGTGGAGCAGCTGGCCACAGACCGGGCCGGCCCGGCAGGCGCGGAACGGGAGGCTGGGCGCAGCCGGCCACTGCGAGCCGGCGCGGGCCGCGTGGGGAAGGGCGTGGGAGCCGGCGACGGGGTGCGGCCAAGCAGCGCGCGGGAGGCGACGATGCAGGCCGGAGCCGCAACGAGGCCGGGTTGCGGGCGTCGGAGGCCGGATGGCGGAAATTGGCGCGGGCGAAACCGGCTGGACGGGTTGCGGAAGCCGGCGCGCAGGACGGGCACGAGGGTGCAGGCGGAGCCCGGCAGCGGGGAAGCAGCTGGCGCCGGGAGCCGGTGCAGCGGCTGGAGGGCCGGACCCGGCCTATGCGGGAGAAGCCAGCGCGGTGTGGTGTAGGCATAGCTGGTAGGCATGACCCGGCCACGGGCGGAGGCAGAGACGGACGGGGTCGCGACGACGGCGCAGGGAGTGGCGCGGAGGCGGCGGCTTGACGCGGTGCGAACGGCGGTCGATGCGCCTGATACAGCGAGCGTGTGGGAGGCGGGCGGCCCGGCACGGAGGCGGAGCAGCCGGCTAGGCGCAGGCGGCGCGGTGGAGATTGAGGCGCGGGCCGGTCGGGTGCGGGCAGAAGCCGACGCATGAGGGTGCGCGCGGCACGGAGCGGGAAGGTGGGCCGGACAAAGGCGGACACGCAAGGTGCACGGCGCGGGAGCCGGCCGGGAGCCACCACCGGCCGGAGGAGACGGCGCGAGCCGCTCGGCGCATGGCGCGGGAGCCCGCCCAGAGCCGAGGCCAGCTCGAGGAGATGGAGCACGGCGCAGGAACCCAGGGACTGCAGCAACACGGTCGCGCAGACGCGCATTGTGGAGCCGTCTGTGAGCGGGAGGCCGCAGGCAGAGGAGGCGGCAGGGGCGCGGGCCGGTGCCGACCGGGGCGGGAGAAGGCACAGCGTGGCCGGCGCGCCCGCGGGCCAGGCCCGAGGTCGAGGAAGATCCTCGCGGGGAGCTCGGTGAAGCCGGATGGCCGAGGGAGCTGGACCCGCCCAGGCACGATGCAGCGCCACGCACGGGGCAGCACGGCAGCGGCCGGCGGGCCGGTGCTGCGGAGGCCGGCGCGCGGGGGCAGAGCCGGCGACGGGCGCGGCGATGTGGAGGTCCGGGCCGGAGCCAGCGGTGGACGCGGTAGCGGCCGGTCGTGTGGGAGGAGCTGGACGGAGGTAGCTGAAGAGTCCATCAAGCTGCCAGGCTGTGTGCTTGCTTGCTAGCTTTGCATATGCGTGCAACTGCAGGAGAGGCGGGCGGCAGCCAGGAGCTCGGAGCAGAGGACGGAGGCGACGCTCGGAGCAGAGGACGGCCGGAGCTGCGGGCACACAACGGAGGTGCCGGGCCGGAGCTGGGCGATGCGGGAGCAGCGGCCGTAGCTGTGGAGGCTCAGGAGCGAGCGCTGGTTTGCTAGTGCACAACCATTGTCTGGCTTGTGTCTAACTATTATCTGGGCTATGAGTTTGGGAAGTGTACAAGGCATGTATGGCTATGGTTGACCATACTTTGACTTGCATCTAGCTAGCTCGCAAAGATGGCATGTGGAGAAGCTAATGCGCGTTCCGGCTAGAGCAAGGCGTAGCACGGAGAGGAGCAAACGTGAGCGGCGTGTGGGTGGCCACGGCCGACCGAAACGAGGCCCCGCGCGCGGCACGCGCGCGGACGGACGGTCAGTGTTGCGGTGGTGGTGAAGAAGATGGCGAAGCCGACGGCGAGGGCGCGCCGTCCCGCACGGCCGCTCCGGGGGTGGGTCGAAGTCGAGCCCCCGAGCGCTACCGGAGAGACGGCGCGACGCCGTGGCGGAGATGATGAAGATGGTCCCGCCCGGACTGCAAACCAGCAGCAGCGTGGTAGCATAGTAGTAGTACCGCCCCACGGTGGGCGCCAACTGTCGTGGTATTTCTCACGGGGGCTTGCGAGTCGACAGATGCCACAAGGGCTTAGTGTGAGGGTAAGACTGCTGCTGATAGGACCGGGAGCGGGTATGCGAGTAGCACGCGGTGGTTTACCCAGCTTCGGAGCTCTCCGAAGAGATAATACTCCTACTGCTGCATGTTTGAGTGTATCTATCTGGGGTGTACATCGGGCAATACAAAGTGCTCCTGGAGCTGTATCTGGGATCAGTGACAAGGGCATCTGATCTGGTATAAGCAGGCGTATGGCCGGCTCTAGTGGCCGTGTATGGCCATGAGTGGCCTTGTGGCCATATGAATGTGGCCGTGGGAGTCCATCCCCTGGATGGATGGATGTGTGCCCCTTTTATAGTGTGGGCTAGCTTACTATGTAAGCTATGTGGGTAGGCATGGGTAAGGCATGGTGCATGTCATGCTTGTCCCCTAGGTCACTTCATAAATAGTGCCAGGGGACAAATGACACTGTACATGATGTCGTCGCGGTACGGTTGTCTTGTCCGCGGTATGGCCATCTCGTCGATGTCTTGTCGGTGTCAGGTCGGGCTGCAGTCGGCAGCCGGCTGATTGGTGCAGTCAGCAGCCGGCTGGTTGGTGCAGTCGGCAGTCGGCCGGGCAGAGCAGTCGGACGGGGAGCCGGCAGGAGCGGCCGGACAGTCGGACTGAGGGGCTTTGCTAGCCCCGATGTCTTGAAATATCGTCTTGCCGTCCTCGTGGTACCCGTGGTCGATTACTCCGACAGTAGCCCCCAAGCCTCCGGGCAACTTGGCAAAGTTGGGCGGAGGTTTTTTGGCGAGTGTTCATGGAAATTGTCAAGAAAAAAGACAAAGTTAGTCCATGCAGATATATCAAATGTTTGCTTTTAGCATTGCAAGTTTTATGCGGAGGGTGCCGACTCAGTTTCGTCCGAGCCCCCTTAATCTTTTTCATGTTCCCTCCGCTTTTTGGCTTGTGCTCTTGCTTGCCGAACAGCCGCTCTGCGGTCTGTGGCTAAGAGTGGGCCGCGAAGTGGAGTGTACAGTACTCAGAGTCTAGGAGCAGATTCATCCGAGTAGATACTTGTAAAGGAAAACGGCCGGGTCGCCCGAACGTTTTTCTTCCCGGGCGTTTTTCGCGTGGGTGGCCTCCAGCGTTCACTCTTGCTAGTCGGACAGCCGCTCTGCGGTCTGTGACTAATAGTGGGCCTTTGGTACCGCGTACGGTACTAAGCCGTCTACGGGAACTAACGTCTCAGGCCAAGCGGCCAGCCCCCGGGCCAACTCTGGCTGGCGCCAGGGCGAACAGTGATGCTACTGTAGTTAAAATGCGGAGATAGACCCCGAGCATCGCTCAGGGTTATCCGTGCTTGCGCGATGCAAAAATATGCGGGCGAGGAGCTCACCTTGATTTTCGTGTAGTCGCGGTCGTCGAAGACAGGCGGCGCGACTCGGTGCTCGCGGAGCATGTCGGCGCACCCGCTGGGTGTAGCCCTCGAGCCCTCGGGTGCTCGAAGGGGGTCCCGGGCGGTCAGGCTCGACCGGCGAGGCGGCGAGGCGTCTTGCAACGCCCTTTTTCTTCTTTTTCTCTTTTGCCGGCTGCTGGCAGCCGGACAAAACTTTTCTCTTGTCTGCAATCTTCCGTGGGGGCGCGCCAGCGCACCCACTGGGTGTAGCCCCCGAGATTCGGGCCGACTGCTGAGCAGTCGGGCTGGATCTCCCGGCAACTACTTTGTCTTATTCCTCGCGAGGGCGCGTCAGTGCACCCGCTGGGTGTAGCCCCCGAGATTCGGGCCGACTGCTGAGCAGTCGGGCCGGATCTTCTGGCGACTACTTTGTCTTCTCTCTCGCGGGGGCGTGTCAGCGCACCCGCTTGGTGTAGCCCCCGAGATTCAGGCTGACTGCTGAGCAGTCGGGCCGGATCTTCCGGCAACTACCTTGTCTTCTTTCTCGCGGGGGTGCGTCAGCGCACCCGCCGGGTGTAGCCCCCGAGATTCGGGCCGACTGCTGAGCAGTCGGACCGGATCTTCCGGCAACTACTCTGTCCTCTTCTTCTTCCGGCCGGGTGGGCGGACCCCGACACAGCAGTCGGGCTCTTTGCAGCCGGACAAGCAGCCATCGTTCGGACTCACACACACATTTTTTCTTTCTTGCCAATCGGCCATGGGCATCCGGCCATCTCACCCGGTCACCCCCTTTTTTTTCTTTCTTCAGCCAGCATGGGCAGCCGGTCTTCTTTCCACCGGCCCCATTTTTTCCTTCTCTTACAAGCCGGCCTGCGGTTTTTTCATCAGCCGGCTCTTATGCCAGCAGCCGGCCCTTTGACTTTTTTCTACCCGGCCCTGTTTCTTTTTCTCTATATTTTTTTTTTAAACCGGCCCTTGACTTTTCTTTTCTTCCGGCCCCTTTTCTTTTTTTCTCTTCTCCAGTCGGCCACGAGCAGCCGAACAGCGGGAGCCGGCAGCCGGCCGGGCCGGACAACGGGCGAGCAAGGAGCCGGCAGCCGGCCAGGTGGCGGGCGAGGCCGGCGGGCCGGGAGGCGGGGAAGCCGGCAGGCCGGCAGGACGACCCGGATGCGGAGCAGGTGCCGGCGGGGCGACTCGGCGGTGGAGCAGCTGGCCACGGACGGGGCCGGCCCGGCAGGCGCGGAACGGGAGGCTGGGCGCAGCCGGCCACTGCGAGCCGGCGCGGGCCGCGTGGGGAAGGGCGTGGGAGCCGGCGACGGGGTGCGGCCAAGCAGCGCGCGGGAGGCGGCGATGCAGGCCGGAGCCGCAACGAGGCCGGGTTGCGGGCGTCGGAGGCCGGATGGCGGAAGTTGGCGCGGGCGAAACCGGCTGGACGGGTTGCGGAAGCCGGCGCGCAGGACGGGCACGAGGGTGCAGGCGGAGCCCGGCAGCGGGGAAGCAGCTGGCGCCGGGAGCCGGTGCAGCGGCTGGAGGGCCGGACCCGGCCTATGCGGGAGAAGCCAGCGCGGTGTGGTGTAGGCATAGCTGACAGGCATGACCTGGCCACGGGCGGAGGCAGAGACGGACGGGGTCGCGACGACGGTGCAGGGAGTGGCGCAGAGGCGGCGGCTTGACGCGGTGCGAACGGCGGTCGATGCGCCTGATACAGCGAGCGTGTGGGAGGCGGGCGGCCCGGCACGGAGGCGGAGCAGCCGGCTAGGCGCAGGCGGCGCGGTGGAGATTGAGGCGCGGGCCGGTCGGGTGCGGGCAGAAGCCGGCGCATGAGGGTGCACGCGGCACGGAGCGGGAAGGTGGGTCGGACAAAGGCGGACACGCAAGGTGCACGGCGCGGGAGCCGGCCGGGAGCCACCACCGGCCGGAGGAGACGGCACGAGCCGCTCGGCGCATGGCGCGGGAGCCCGCCCAGAGCCGAGGCCAGCTCGAGGAGATGGAGCACGGCGCAGGAACCCAGGGATTGCAGCAACACGGTCGCGCAGACGCGCGTTGTGGAGCCGTCTGTGAGCGGGAGGCCGCAGGCAGAGGAGGCGGCAGGGGCGCGGGCCGGTGCCGACCGGGGCGGGAGAAGGCACAGCGTGGCCGGCGCGCCCGCGGGGCAGGCCCGAGGTCGAGGAAGATCCTCGCGGGGAGCTCGGCGAAGCCGGATGGCCGAGGGAGCTGGACCCGCCCAGGCACGAGGCAGCGCCACGCACGGGGCAGCACGGCAGCGGCCGACGGGCCGGTGCTGCGGAGGCCGGCGCGCGGGGGCAGAGCCGGCGACGGGCGCGGCGATGTGGAGGTCCGAGCCGGAGCCAGCGGTGGACGCGGTAGCGGCCGGTCGTGTGGGAGGAGCTGGACGGAGGTAGCTGAAGAGTCCATCAAGCTGCCAGGCTGTGTGCTTGCTTGCTAGCTTTGCATATGCGTGCAACTGCAGGAGAGGCGGGCGGCAGCCAGGAGCTCGGAGCAGAGGACGGACGCGACGCTCGGAGCAGAGGACGGCCGGAGCTGCGGGCACACAACGGAGGTGCCGGGCCGGAGCTGGGCGATGCGGGAGCAGCGGCCGTAGCTGTGGAGGCTCAGGAGCGAGCGCTGGTTTGCTAGTGCACAACCATTGTCTGGCTTGTGTCTAACTATTATCTGGGCTATGAGTTTGGGAAGTGTACAAGGCATGTATGGCTATGGTTGACCATACTTTGACTTGCATCTAGCTAGCTCGCAAAGATGGCATGTGGAGAAGCTAATGCGCGTTCCGGCTAGAGCAAGGCGTAGCACGGAGAGGAGCAAATGTGAGCGGCGTGTGGGTGGCCACGGCCGACCGAAACGAGGCCCCGCGCGCGGCACGCGCGCGGACGTACGGTCAGTGTTGCGGTGGTGGTGAAGAAGATGGCGAAGCCGACGGCGAGGGCGCGCCGTCCCGCACGGCCGCTACGGGGGTGGGTCGAAGTCGAGCCCCCGAGCGCTACCGGAGAGACGGCGTGACGCCGTGGCGGAGATGATGAAGATGGTCCCGCCCGGACTGCAAACCAGCAGCAGCGTGGTAGCATAGTAGTAGTACCGCCCCACGGTGGGCGCCAACTGTCGTGGTATTTCTCACGGGGGCTTGCGAGTCGACAGATGCCACAAGGGCTTAGTGTGAGGGTAAGACTGCTGCTGATAGGACCGGGAGCAGGTATGCGAGTAGCACGCGGTGGTTTACCCAGCTTCGGAGCTCTCCGGAGAGATAATACGCCTACTGCTACATGTTTGAGTGTATCTATCTGGGGTGTACATCGGGCAATACAAAGTGCTCCTGGAGCTGTATCTGGGATCAGTGACAAGGGCATCTGATCTGGTATAAGCAGGCGTATGGCCGGCTCTAGTGGCCGTGTATGGCCATGAGTGGCCTTGTGGCCATATGAATGTGGCCGTGGGAGTCCATCCCCTGGATGGATGGATGTGTGCCCCTTTTATAGTGTGGGCTAGCTTACTATGTAAGCTATGTGGGTAGGCATGGGTAAGGCATGGTGCATGTCATGCTTGTCCCCTGGGTCACTTCATAAATAGTGCCAGGGGACAAATGACACTGTACATGATGTCGTCGCGGTACGGTTGTCTTGTCCGCGGTATGGCCGTCTTGTCGATGTCTTGTTGGTGTCAGGTCGGGCTGCAGTCGGCAGCCGGCTGGTTGGTGCAGTCGGCAGCCGACTGGTTGGTGCAGTCGGCAGTCGGCCGGGCAGAGCAGTCGGATGGGGAGCCGGCAGGAGCGGCCGGACAGTCGGACTGAGGGGCTTTGCTAGCCCCGATGTCTTGAAATATCGTCTTGCCGTCCTCGGGGTACCCGTGGTCGATTACTCCGACAGTCAACTTAGTCCACAAATGATTCTAGCAGCAGTGACCGTTGGATGTTAATCCAATGGTCATGCTGCTTCTTCAATATCTAATCTTCTTGCTCCAGCCACCCAAACCAGCGCCGGTGGGACTGCCTGCTCCAGCCTCTCGTGGCCGGTTGTGCTGCCGCACAGGCCGCACCGCCCCACCCTACGCCATTGCTAGCTAGGCCATTCCTCTACTCACCCACACCTCCTGTTATTTTCCGGCGACGGTAGCCGGACCAGTAAACCCTCATACTCCCCACCGCATGGGCAACCACTGTCGAGTCTTGCCCGGCTCCATGTAGTTCCCTTCCTAGGCCTCGCAGTCGTCCACCGCCCTCGTGCTCTCGGCGCGTCATGGTCAACGTGGTCAACGAACGACATCCATCGGACGTGGACTGTACGTGGAGAGGCTGACAGCTAGGTCCACGGCTGCACAGAAGGAAATGCCTCCTTATTACATGCAAAATAATGATTACTCCACCTGACTTTTGGGACCCACAGGAAGGGCCTCTGTATTTCGCGAAAAAACGTTGCCCCCGCTGACAGGTCGGACCCACTAGCTATATCTTCGCACGCAAGGAAGTGCCTCCTTATTACGCACAAAAAAATGAATACTTCCCCTGCTAGCTGGGACCCAGCATAGTGGGAGGCTGACATGTGGGCCTACTAAGTTGATGGGGACGGAGGGCTTTGTCAACTTAGTCAATATGAACGAGTCTAGCTCCAGGACTGTACGATGTCCATCCAACAGCCGTAGTGCTTCTTCAACCTCTGGTCTTCTTTCTCCAGCCGCCCAAAGCAGCGCCGGTCATGCCACCTGCTCCTGCCTCCCGTGGCCCGTTGTGTTGCCGCGGAGGCCTCACCGCCCCCTACTACTCCCACCGCTGGCCAGGCCCTGCGGCGATGGCAGCCTCACACCGTAGCCGAACTAGTGAACCTTCGTACTCCTCTCCGCATGGGCATGCACTGCCGCGTCTTCCCTAGCTCCGCATCGTCCCCTTGCTAGGCCTCGCCATCGTCCACCGCCTTGGTGCTCTCGGCACGGCGTGGTCAATATGGTAAATGAACGACTTCCATCAGAAGAGTACTGTACATGGAGAGGCTAACATCTGGGTCCACGGCCGCAGCAAGGAAGTGCCTCCTTGTTACGCGAAAAATAATGATTCCTCCACCTCACAGCAGGGACACACCGGACGGGCCACCATATTTCGCGAAAAAAAATGTTCCCCTGACTACTGGGACCCACCAGCTATATCTTCACACGCAAGGAAGTGCGTCCATATTACGGGCAAAAAATGATTCGCCCCCAGACTGCTGGGACCCACCAGCTACATCTTCGCACGGAAGGAAGTGCCTGACAGTCGGGACACACCTCATTGAAGCATACGTAGCGTTGTCATTCTGGTTGCGAACGTGTACGTACATACTGGTCGATGTAGAGGCGCGCACGTGTCGTAGTAGAGGCGTGCACGTGTCGTAGTAGAGGCGCGCACGTAGCATGTACACGTACGTACAGCGGCCAAGATGCAAGAAAGAAAATACAGCCACATATGTACATACGGGCGGGGTCTCGAACGCCTACTTGCGCATACGTACGGCCAGGGCTCGTGTGCATGGCTGGTCAGAATGGAGAAACTGCGTCGGCGTCGTGTTCATGGGGAGGCAATGGCATGCGCCTTGTTCATCACGAGGCAATAGAACGCGTGTTGTTCATCGGCAGCCAACCAGCTTGGACGGAACAGCCGATGGAAACGAGGACTAGCATACCGCAGAACGGAGGAAACGGCCTTGTGTTCAACCGTCCAAGGTCAAAACGGGATCCTGTTCATCGGGAGGGGTCTGGCGTAGTGCAAAACGGAGGAAACGGGCCTCCTACGGTCGAAACAGGGTCCTGTTGACTGGGAGGGGTGTGGCGTACCGCGAAATGGAGGAAACAGACTTGTGTTCGAGCGCTATGGTCAAAACGGGGTCATGTTCATCGGGAGGGGTGTGGCGTACCGCAAAACGGGACTCTACGGGATATTGTTCATCTCCACCGTCGACCTCCTCCAGCCTCCACAGGCTACTGTTCATCCACCGTCGACCTCCTCCAGCCTCCACCTGCGACTGTTCATCCACGGGCTCCTATTCATCCAGCCTCCACCGTGCGCTCCTCCACCGGCTATTGTTTAACCAGCCCTCTCCACGGGGTCCTGTTCAACCACCCCTCCAAAGGCTACTATTCATCCAGCCCTCCGCCGGCTACTGTTCAAACAGCCCTCCACGGGGTCGTCCTGTTCATCCAGCCCTCCACGGGGTCATGTTCATCCACCGGCTAGATCGATCAGGGTACTGTTCATCCAGAGGCAACGGCCTCTACTAGCACGGGATCCTGTTCATCCAACCCCCCCACGAGAACTGTTCATCCACCCCCCCCCCACCAACAACGCTCACTGTTCATCCAGAGGCAGCATCGATCGGCTTCAGTTAGCAGCAGTAGCGAAGGAATCACTCGGCTTCAGTTAATAGCAAGGGATAGATCGATCGATCGAGTTCAGTAATGCGTAGCCTGCAGTGCAATTGCTCGGGTTCAGTTAGAGCCCAACGCCTCGCTCAGGTTCAGTTAGAGCGCAACGCCTTGCACAGACGTGCGTACGTACGAGAGAGATGCGCATCGCTCGGCCCTTGACCACCCACCATACTGGGAACTCTCCGATATTTTCCTCGCCCTCACTTCTACCACGGTTTTTTCCGTCATGGACAGCCCAAAGAATGTCATGCAGCTGCGTCTCCGCCCGCCCAGGATGAAAAGCCCATTTTCTGTCATGATTTTTTGTCATAGAAGTAGGACCCCACCACATCTACGATGATACCGGGTTTTGTCACAATTATCGTCATAGAAGTGTCATAAGTATGACAGAATTTTTTTTCGTTCGGCCCAAAATGTCACAGATGTGTCTTTTTTTGTAGTGAAAATTAGTGCCAAAGTGATAGATATCCAAGAAGGATAAAGTAAAAGAAAATGTCATGAAGATCATTGGACAAAATAAACTTGAGTCTTAGTAATAGTTTTGAGATATGATGATGTGATTTATGTTGATGAGCAATTGTGCTCTAGTAAGAATATTGGTGTTAATTGTTATTCCCTATGCATGCACGAAAGTCAATAATCATGCAATGAAAATTATATCCTACTTGTAGTGCATTATTCGGTGTCAATTATGCTTAATGCTTGCTTATGAGATTATTCATTTCTTGGTTGGTCGCTTCCCAATCTTTTGCTAGCCTTCATTTTGCACTAAGTATGACCTCTACTTGTGCATCCAAAATCCTATAAACCAGTTTTTCCACATGAGTCCACTATATCTACCTATATGTGGTATTCTTTTACCATTCTAAGCAAATTTGCATGTGCCATCTCTAATTTTCAAAATAAACTTCTCTTTTGTGTGTTTGTTTCGCTCGCGGAGCGGTGAGGGGTGGCTAATATTTTCCATGCTAGATGTGTTATTCTCAAGATGAGTGTTTATTCACTTGTCATTGCACGAGAGTAAGGCAAAGGTATTAGGGATGCCCAGTCCTGAAATGCAAAAAAATTACTTTATGTTGTCAAATAATAAATTCCTTGGAAAGTGTTGGTATGGAGGGCACCCGTGGATACGGTTAGCCATGGAAAGTGAAAGTATGGTGGAAAAGGGAATAAACTTTATTTTTTGTTTGGGAACCGCCTATGGCATATCTAGCATGGAAAGTGTTCAAAACACTAAGTTGTTTTCGTTGGTGGGATGGATACACCTCCCAAAATGTTTTTATCTCAATTTTTTTGCTTTGAGCTCTGGCACCTCTACAAATCCCTACTTCCCTCTGTGAAGGGACTTTATTTTACTTTATGCAATTTTTATTTTGAAATTTGAGTCTCCATCTTCTCTCATAAAAAGCACCAACTAGGAGGCAATATGTTCGTGCTCAAGTATTGGGTGTAGTTAATATTTTGGTGTGTTTCATGAATGGATCAATGTTTGAGCATGATGGGCTAGGGATAACTTGTTTTAGCATTGATATTTTGAAAGACATGGTTGCTTGTTCATATGCTTGAGTATCTAAATTATTATGTCAAAACTAGACTATTGCTTTGAATCACATAAAAGTCCAAATGTCCATGCTATAAAGAAAATAATATGATATGACTTAATGAACAGCACTCCACATCAAAAATTCTGTTTTTATCACTTACCTACTCGAGGATGAGTAGGAGTTAAGCTTGGGGATGCTGATCCGTCTCCAACGTATCTATAATTTTTGATTGTTCCATGCTATTTTATTATCAATCTTGGATGTTTTATAATCATTTTATATCATTTTTGGTACTAACCTATTGACATAGTGCCAAGTGCCAGTTGCTGTTTTTCCATGTTTTTTACATCACAGAAAATCAATATCAAACGTAGTCCAAATGCCATGAAACTTTACGGAGATTTTTTATGGGCCAGGAGGAAGGCAATGGGCCCTGATTGCACCTGAGGGGAGGCCCGAGGAGGGGACAACCCACCAGGGCGCGCCAGGAGGCCCTGGCATGCCCTGGTGGGTTGTGCCCACCTCGGGTGCCCCCTGGACCGCCTCTTTGCTCTATAAATACCCCAAAAATACCAGAACCCTTGGGGAGTCGACGAAATATTCATCCAGCTGCCGCAGAGTCCAGAAACACCAGATCCAATCTAAACACCATCTCGGATGGGGTTCACCACCTCCATTGGTGCCTCTCCGATGATGCGTGAGTAGTTCTTTGTAGACCTTCGGGTCCGTAGTTAGTTGCTAGAGGGCTTCATCTCTCTCTCTCTCTTGATTCTCAATACAATGGTCTCTAGGAGATCCATAAGATGTAACTCTTTTGCAGTGTGTTTGTTGGGATCGAAGAACTTCGAGTTTATGATCAGATCTATGTTTTTATAACCATGAAAGTATTTGAGTTTCTTTGATCTCTTTTATGCATGATCTCTTATAGCCTCGTATTTCTTCTTCGATATCCGGGTTTTGTCTGGCCAACTTGATCTATTTATCTTGCAATGGGAAGAGGTGCCCGGTAGTGGGTTCGATCTTACGGTGCTTGATCCCAGTGACAGAAAGGGAACCGACACATATGTATCGTTGCTACTAAGGATAAAAAGACGAGATCTATATCTACCGCCATATAGATAAATGAATCTTGTCTACATCATGTCATCATTCTTATTGCATTACTTCGTTTTTCCATGAACTTAATACACTAGACGCATGCTGGATAGTGGTTGATGTCTGGAGTAATAGTACTAGATGCAGGCAGGAGTCGGTCTACTAATCTTGGACGTGATGCCTATGTAATGATCATTGCCTGGATATCGTCATAATTATTTTAAGTTCTATCAATTGCCCAACAGTAATTTGTTCACCCACCGTTTGCTATTTTTCTCGAGAGAAGCCACTAGTGAAACCTACGGCCCCCGGGTCTTCTATCTCATATATTTTCCTTGCGATCTACTTTTCCTTTGCATTCTTATTCAGATCTATTAAACCAAAAATCCAAAAATAACTTGCTGAAATTTATTTTATTGGGCATTCGATCTATCAATATTTACAACTTTATCTCCCGTCACTCGTCGTTTCGGGCACCGTTACCCGAAAGGGATTGACAACCCCTATAACACGTCGGGTTGCGAGGTGTTGTTATTTGTGTGTAGGGGCTTTTTAAGTTGTGTTGCTTGGTCCTCCTACTGGTTTGATAACCTTGGTTTCATAACTGAGGGAAATACCTACCATTGTTGTGCTACATCATCCCTCCCTCTCCAGGGAAATACCGACGTAGTTCCAGCTGCCATTAGTGATCAACAACGTGTTTAGCATCAGGTTCCATATTAATTTTGTGCTAACATAGAGTGGGACTAATGCCCTTCAAATCATCAAGAGTATATCCAATAGCAGCCTGGTGCTTCCTTAGAACTTTCAATAATCTTTCTTCTTCATGTTCTGAAAGGTTAGCACTAATAATAACAGGATATATCTTCTTTTCATCAAGATAAGCATATTTCAAAGTGTCTGGCAGTTCCTTACTAGGAAATTATTTTCCATGAAGCTTTCTACTAAACTTGGAAAAACTAAACTCATGAGACTCATCACCAAAACTAACACGGCAATTTTTTTCTCACAATCTATCTTAGCATTAACGGTGTTCAAGAAGGGCTACCAAACATAATGGGACAAAAATCATCTTGTGGAAAACCAACAACAAGAAAATCAGTAGGGTATTTTATTTTCCCACACAAGACTTCAACATCTCTAACAATCCCAATTGGTGAAATAGTGTCTCTATTAGAAAGTTTAATAGTAACATATATGTCTTCTATCTCTGCTGGTGCTATCTCATTCATAATTTCTTGATATAAGGTGTAAGTCATATCACTCACACTAGCACCTATGTCACATAAACCATGGTAACAATGATATCCTATTTTAACTGAGATAACGGGCATGCCAACAATAGGTCTATGTTTATCTTTTTTATCAGGTTTGGCAATTCTAGCAGCTTCTTCACAGAAGTAAATAACATGCCCATCCATATCTTCTTCCAAGAGATCTTTAACCATAGAAATACTAGGTTCTACTTTAATTTGTTCATCAGGATTAGGTGTTCTAATATAGCTTTTGTTAACCACAGTTGAAACTTTAGCATGTTCCTTTATCCTAATAGGGAAAGGGGGTTTCTCAATATAAGCAGAAAGAACAACTTGATCAACATTGTAAAGTATAGTTTCTTCTTTAACGGGTACCAGTTCTTTAATTTCTTCTTTAATAGGTGGGTGATATTTAAACCACTTCTCTTTAGGGATATCAACATGAGTAGCAAATGATCCACAAAAGCAGGCTACTATCTCAGAGTCAAGTCCATATTTAGTGCTAAACTTTTGAAAAGCATCGGTATCCATAAAAGATTTAACACAATCATACTTAAGTTTAATACCTGACTATTTACCTTTGTCGAGTTCCCAATCTTCAGAGTTGCATTTAATTCTCTCCAAAAGATCCCACCGGAATTTAATAGTCTTCTTCATAAAAGAACTAGCACAAGAAGTATCAAGCATGGTTTGATCATTACGAGAAAGCCGAGCATAAAAGTTCTGGATAATAATTTCTCTTGCAAGCTCATGATTCGGGCATGAATATAATATTGACTTAAGCCTCCCCAAGCTAGAGTGATACTTTCTCCTTCACGAGGCCAAAAATTATATATATATAATTCTGATCACGATGAACTAGACGCATGGGATAAATTTTTTGATGGAAATCCAATTTCAAACGATTCCAATTCCAAGATCCAATATCTTCGCAAAGCCTATACCATGCCAATGCTTCTCCATTCAAAGATAAAGGTAAAACCTTCTTCATAACTTCATCTCCGAGTAAACCTGCAAGCTTGAACAATCCACAAATTTGTTCTACATATATCAAATGCATATCAGGATGTTCGGTTCCATCTCTTGCATAAGGATTAGCTAGCAGTTGTTCTATCATACCCGAAGGAATTTCATATTAAATATTTTTATTAGGTGCAGTAGTTTGAGGGGTAGCTAATTGCGGTTCTGGACGAGGTGAAGATACCCCAAACAAACCCCTCAAAGGATTGTTTTCCATAGTAACAAGTGACAATAAATTTCAGCACACTATATAAATGTTTCCTTACCAAATTCCACTTACCAAAGGCACTTCACTCCCCGGCAACGGTGCCAGAAAATAGCCTTTATGATACACAAGTATAGGGGATCAATTGTAGCTCTTTTCGATAAGTAAGAGTGTCAAACCCAATGAGGAGCAGAGGGAAATGACAAGTGGTTTTCAGCAAGGTAATGTCTGCAAGTGCTGAAATTGTAAGTAGCGGAGTAGTTTGCTAGCAAGATAATTTGTAATGAGCAAGTAATGATAGTAGTAAAAAAGGTGCAGCAAGGTAGCCCAATCCTTTTGAGGCAAAGGACAGGCCAAAACGGTCTCTTATGATAACCAAAGCGTTCTTGGGGGTACACGGGATTTTCATCTAGTCACTTTCATCATGTTGGTTTAATTCGTGTTCGGTACTTTGATTATTTGATATGTGGGTGGACTGATGCTTAGGTGATGTTCTTACTTTAACAAGCCTCCTACTTATGATTAACCATCCCGCAAGCATCCCCAACTACGAGAAAAGTATTAAGAATAAATTCTAACCATAGCATTGAACTTTTGGATCCAATCGGTCCCTTACGGAATAGCGCATAAATAGGTGTTTAAGCTTCTGTCACTCTCGCAACCCATCATCTAATTGCTACTCCACAATGCATTCCCTTAGGCCCAAATATGGTGAAGTGTCATGTAGTCGATGTTCACATGACACCACCAAGGGAATCACAACATACATACTATCAAAATATCGAACACATATCAAATTCACATGATTACTTGCAACACGATTTCTCCCGTGACCTCAAGAACAAAAGTAACTATTCACAAATGATAATCATGCTCAAGATCAGAGGGTTATTAAATAGCATACTGGATCTGAACATATAACCTTCCACCAAGTAAACCATATAGTAATCAACTACAAGATGTAATCAACACTACTAGTCACCCACAAGCACCAATCTATAGTTCTGGTAACAAGATTGAACACAAGAGATGAACTACGGTTTGAGAGGAGATGGTGTTGTTGAAGATGTTGATGGAGATTGCCCTCCCCAAGATGGGAGAGTTGTTGGTGATGATGATGACGATGATTTCCCCCTCCGGGAGGGAAGTTCCCCCGGCGGAATCGCTCCGACGGAGGGCAAAAATGCTCCTGCTCAAGTTTCGCCTCGAGACGGCAGCGCTCCGTCCCGAAAGTCCTCCTCTTATTTTTTTTTTCTAGGTCAAAACGACTTATATACCAGAAGATGGGCACCAGAGGTGGGCCTGGGTGAGCACAACCCACCAGGGCACGCCTGGGCTCCTTGGCGCGCCCAAATGGGTTGTGCCCACCTGGTAGTCCCCCTCTCGTAGTTATTTTCTCCAATATTCCTCAAATATTCGATAAAAAATCTCTGTGAAGTTTTAACTTGTTTGGAGTTGTGCAGAATAGGTAGCCTGACTTAGCTTTTTCATGTCCAGATTTCCACCTGCCGGAATTCTCCCTCTTTGTGTATACCTTGCATGTTATGAGAGAAAAGGCATTAGAATTACTTCAAAAAAACATTATTATGGATAAAAAGATTATAAATAACAGTAAAAAAACATGATGCAAAATGGACGTATCACACACCGACCACTTCGAGTGGACGGACGCGGCTACAGCCGGATTGGAAGAAATAAAAACTTTGTTAGCAAGCAACCCAATCCTTGCCGCACCAAGTGTTGGCCAACCTATGTTGCTCTACATATCTACGACTCATCAGGTAGTGAGTGCGGTGCTCGTCGTCGAACGATAGGAGGAGGGTCATAAATTCCCACTCCAGAACCCAGTGTACTATGTAACGGTGGTTCTAACACCATGCAAATCTTGATACCCACACTATCAAAAGATAGTGTATGTGGTCTTCATGGCATCCCGAAAGCTGCGGCACTACTTTCGAGAGTGTTCGATCACGGTGGCTTCCGAAGTACCACTCAGTGACATCATAAAAAATCGGGATGCCACCGGCCGCATTGCCAAATGGGCCATCAAGCTCTTACCATTTGAATAACATACAAGCCACGCCGAGCTATTAAATCTCAGGTGTTGGCCAACTTTGTCGCCAAATGGGCAGAAGCCAAACTCCCTAAAGAGTATAGCACATACTCCAACTAGGTGATGCACTTCGACGGCTCTAAAATGTTAGCCGGATTAGGGTCTGGCGTCATCCTAACATCCCCCACAGGGGACACAATCCGTTACATATTACAAAACATGTATACGGACTCCAACAATGCGGCTGAATACGACGCATTATTGCATGGTCTCCGAATGGCTGTTTCTATGGGCATACAACGCCTTGAGGTGTGTGAGGATTCAAACCTCACAATATCCCAAATAAATGGAGATTTTGACGCAAAAGATCCAAAGATGGCAGCATACCGCAACACCATACTCAAAATATCAGCTCGGTTTGAGGGGCTAGAGTTTCATCACATTGCTTGAGACAGTAATCAGGCAGTGGACATCCTTGCTCGAATGGGCGCTAAACACGACCCCGTCTCACCTAACACCTTTGTGGAAAGGCTCTTCAAGCCATCCGTGGTATGGTAGGACGAGAGCGGCAATACTAGTCCGAAGCCGATCATACCCCCAGATGCCGAACACAATTTTGATATCATTGGGGGCTCGGACACCGAAATGACACCTTCCGCCCATGTAATCATGGTTATCATCGCCCCATGGACCGAACCCTTCCTAGCCTACCTTAATAGGCGGGTGCTCCCTGATGACCAAAATGAGGCCCGTCACATAGTCCAACACTCAAAAGCCTACAAAGTTCATGAAGGAGAGCTCTACAAGAAAAGTACTACTGGAGTTCTTCAAAGATGTATCTTCGAAGAGGAGGAATGGTAGCTCTTGGACGAAATACACGCTGGTCTCGGTGGCCATCACGCCGCGGCTCGGGCCCTCATAAGTAAGGCCTTCCGTACAGGTTTCTTTTGCCCCACACCCCGAGCAGATGAACAGGCCCTTGTACAGCGCTATGTCAGATTCCAGCTATTCGCCAATCAAAGTCATATGTCGCCCACCGCCCTAAAAACGATCCCCATTACTTGGCCTTTTATGGTCTGGGGGCTAGATATGGTCGGACCCCTTAAAGGGGGAGGCCACAAAAGAAATATTTGTTGGTTATGGTGGATAAATTCACTAAGTGGATAGAGGCCAAACTAGTAAAAATAGCTGAAGCTGGGCCGGTGATCGACTTTATATCCGGCGTTGTACACTGTTATGGTGTCTCACACAGCATCATTACTGACAATGGCTCTAACTTTACAGCCAATGAGGTGAAAACTGGTGTGCTAACCTGGGCATTAAGCTCGATTACGCATCCGTATATCACCCTCAAACAAATGGTCAGGTCGAACGGGCTAATGGTCTGATAATTAGCGGCACTAAACCCAGACTAGTGCGATCCCTATGGGAGTCAGATAAACACTGGGTCAAGGAACTTGGTTCCGTACTATGGGGACTGCGGACAACGCCCAATCGCACGACCGGATACACACCCTTCTTCATGGTGTACGGCGCAGAGGTTGTCTTGCCCTGTGACATTATCATGACTCACCTCGAGTGCGCATGTATGAAGAGAGAGAAGCTGAGCTTGATCGACAAGACAACCTAGATGGCCTGGAGGAGGAGCACGATGTTGCAAAAGCCCATTCCTCATTCTATCAATAACAGGCTCAGAGATACCAAAGCAGAGAAGTGCGGGCCAAGACTTATAATGTCGGTGAACTCGTTTTATGCCTCCCGGAGAAGAAAAAGGACAAACTCAAACCAAAATGGGAGGGTCCCTTCATTATCGATGAAGTTCTCACAGGAGGAGCCTACCGCCTTCGTAATGCATCGGATAATCGCCTTGAGCCAAATCCATGGAACGTTGCTCGGCTCCGAAGATTCTACGCATAAGTTCGGTCGTACTTCTTTTTCGTTCCTTTTTCTCCTCTTCATTTATTTTTTGTTTTCTCATTTTTGTACGATTTCTGTGATGTGTTCGGATAAGCTGAACACTTGAGGGGTACACATCCTTAAATATATATATCCCACCATGACTGGTGATTTCTACTACACAACCTTCTTCTTGTAGACGTTGTTGGGCCTCCAAGTGCAGAGGTTTGTAGGACAATAGCAAATTTCCCTCAAGTGGATGACCTAAGGTTTATCAATCCGTGGGAGGCATAGGATGAAGATGGTCTCTCTCAAACAACCCTGCAACCAAATAGCAAAGAGTCTCTTGTGTCCCCAACACACCCAATACAATGGTAAATTGTATAGGTGCACTAGTTCGGCAAAGAGATGGTGGTACAAGTGCAATATGGATGGTAGATATAGGTTTTTGTAATCTGAAAATATAAAAACAGCAAGGTAACTAATGATAGAAGTGAGCACAAATGGTATTGCAATGCTTCGAAGCAAGGCCTAGGGTTCATACTTCCACTAGTGTAAGTTCTCTCGACAATAATAACATAATTGGATCATATAACAATCCCTCAACATGCAACAAAGAGTCACTCCAAAGTCACATAGAGGAGAACAAATGAAGAGATTATTGTAGGATATGAAACCACCTCAAAGTTATTCTTTCCGATCAATCCGTTGGGCTATTCCTATAAGTGTCACAAACGGCCCTAGAGTTCGTAGTAAAATAACACATTAAGACACAAATCAACCAAAATCCTAATGTCACCTAGATACTCCAATGTCACCTCAAGTATCCGTGGGTATTATTATACGATCTGCGTCACACAATCTCAGATTCATCTATTCAACCAACAAAAAGAACTTTAAAGAGTGCCCCAAAGTTTCTACCAGAGAGTCAAGATGAAAACATGTGCCAACCCCTATGCATAAGTTCACAAGGTCACAAAACTCGCAAGTTGATCACCAAAACATACATCAAGTGGATCACATGAATATCCCATTGTCACCAAAGATAAGCACATGCAAGACATACATCAAGTGTTCTCAAATCCTTAGAGACTCAATCCGATAAGATAACTTCAAAGGGAAAAGTCAATTCATCACAAGGAGATAGAGGGGGGGACATCTTAAGATCCAAAACTATAATAGCAAAGCTCGCGGTACATCAAGATCATGCCATATCAAGAACAAGAGAGAGAGAGAGAGAGAGAGAGATCAAACACATAGCTACTGGTACATACCCTCAGCCCCGAGGGTGAACTACTCCCTCCTTGTCATGGAGAGCACCGGGATGATGAAGATGGCCACCGGTGATGGATCCCCCCTCCAGCAGGGTGCCGGAACAGGGTCCCGATTGGTTTTTGGTGGCTACTGAGGCTCGCGGTGACGGAACTCCCGATCTAGGTTATTTTCTAGAGGTTTCTGTATTTATAGGAATTTTTGGCATAGGTCTCATGTCGGGGGGGTCTCCGAGTCGTCCACGAGATAGGGGGATGCACCTAGGGGGGTAAGGCGCGCCCCCCACCCTCGTGGACGGCTCGGGACTCTTCTGGCCCAACTCTTTTACTTCGGGGGCTTCTTTTGGTCCATAAAAAATCATCAAAAATTGGCACGCCAATTGGACTCCGTTTGTTATTCCTTTTCTGTAAAACTCAAAAACAAGGAAAAACAGAAACTGGCGCTAGGCTCGGGATAATAGGTTAGTCCCAAAAATCATATAAAATAGCATATAAATGCATATAAAACATCCAAGATTGATAATAGAATAGCATGGAACAATCAAAAATTATAGATACGTTGGAGACGTATCAAGCTTCCCCAAACTTAATTCATGCTCGTCCTCGAGTAGGTAAATGATAAAAATAGAATTTTTGATGTGGAATGCTACCTAACATATTTTTTAATGTAATTTTCTTTATTGTGGAATGAATGTTAAGATCCGAAAGATTCAAAACAAAAGTTTAATATTGACATAAAAATAATAATACTTCAAGCATACTAACCAAGCAATTATGTCTTCTCAAAATAACATAGCCAAAGAAAGCTCATCCCTAAAATCATATACTTTGGTTATGCTTCATTTTCGTCACACAAAATGCTCCAATCATGCACAACTCCGATGACAAGCCAAGCAATTGTTTCATACTTTAGTATTCTCAAACTTTTTCAACTTTCATGCAATATATGAGCACGAGCCATGGACATAGCACTATAGGTGGAATAGAATGGTGGTTGTGGAGAAGACAAAAAAGAGGAAGATAGTCTCACATCAACTAGGCGTATCAATGGGCTATGGAGATGCCCATCAATAGATATCAATGTGAGTGAGTAGGGATTACCATGCAACGGATGCACTAGAGCTATAAGTGTATGAAAGCTCAATAAAAGAAACTAAGTGGGTGTGCATCCAACTTGCTTGCTCACGAAGACCTAGGGCAATTTGAGGAAGCCCGTCATTGGAATATGCAAGCCAAGTTATATAATGAAAAATTCCCACTAGTATATGAAAGTGACAACATAAGAGACTCTCTATCATGAAGATCATGGTGCCACTTTGAAGCAAGTGTGAAAAAAGGGTAGTAGCATTGCCCCTTCTCTCTTTTTCTCTCCCTTTTTTATTTTTTTTGTTTGGGCCTTCTTTTTTTATGGCCTCTTTTTTTGGTCTGGAGTCCCATCCCGACTTGTGGGGGGAATCATAGTCTCCATCATCCTTTCCTCACATGGGACAATGCTCTAATAATGAAGATCATCACACTTTTATTTACTTACAACTCAAGAATTACAACTCGATACTTGGAATAAAATATGACTCTATGTGAATGCCTCCAGCGGTGTACAGGGATGTGCAATGAATCAAGAGTGACATGTATGAAAAATTGTGAATGGTTGCCATGCCACAAATATGATGTTAACTACATGATCATGCAAAGCAATATGACTATGATGAAGCGTGTCATAATAAATGGAACAGTGGAAAGTTGCATGGCAATATATCTCGGAATGGCTATGGAAATGCCATAATAGGTAGGTATGGTGGCTGTTTTGAGGAAGGTATATGGTGTGTTTATGGTACGGCCAAAGTTGCGCGGTACTAGAGAGGCTAGCAATGTGGAAGGATGAGAGTGTGTATAATCCATTGACTCAACATTAGTCATAAAGAACTCACATAATTATTGAAAAATTCTATTAGTTATCGAAACAAAGTACTACGCACATGCTCCTAGGGGGGATAGATTGGTAGGAAAAGACCATCACTCATCCCCGACCGCCACTCATAAGGAAGATAATAAAAAAAATCTCATGCTCCAACTTCGTTACATAACGGTTCACCATACGTGCATGCTACGGGACTCACAAACCTTAACACAAGTGTTTCTAAAATTCACAACTACTCACTAGCATGACTCTAATATCACCATCTTCATGTCAAAAACAATCATAAGGAATCAGACTTCTCATAGTATTCATATGAAAGTTTTTATTAAATCCCTCTTGGATGCCCATCATATTAGGACTAAATTCATAACCAAAGCAAACTACCATGTTGTTTAGAGACTCTCAAAATGATATAAGTGAAGCATGACAGTTCAAAAATTTCTTCAACATAAAACTGCCACCATGCTCTAAAAAAATATAAGTGAAGCACTAGAGCAAACGACAAACTACTCCAAAAGATCTAAGCGAAGCACAATGAGTAGTTGAATAATTATGTAACTATGTGAAGACTCCTTCTCATAAATAAAATTTCCGATCTTAAGTAATTTATTCAAACAGCAAGCAAAACAAAATAAAATGACATTGCAAGGATAGCACATAGCATGTGAATAAGCAAAAACTTAGGCTCGACCAAAACTGACCGATAGTTGTTGAAGAAGAAAGGTGGGATGCCTACCGGGGCATCCCCAAGTTTAGATGCTTGAGACTTCTTGGAATATTCACTTGGGATGCCTTTGGCATCCCCAAGCTTGAGCTTTTGTGTCTCCTTAATTCCTTTCGTATCATGGTTTCCCTAAATCTTAAAAGCTTCATCCACACAAAACTCAACAAGAACTCGTGAGATAGGTTAGTATAAATCCATGCAAAACCTTATCATTCTCTACTGCAGAAAATCACTAAAATTATAATTTTACATTGCATACTAAATGCCTCTGCATATTTAACACTCCTATCCTCAAATAGGATCATTAAACAAGCAACCATATGCAAACAATGCAAACATAACAGCAATCTGTCTAAATAGAACAGTCTGTAAAGAATGCAAGAGGAATCATACTTCCCTAACTCCAAAAATTCTAAAAAGTTACCACATTGTAGATAATTTGTTGCTACTGATGGTGTAAACATTTTAAGATTTTATCATGTTCTGATTATTCACTAATATTCAAAACATAACAGCAAATCTTCTGTTTTTAAAACAGCAACATGTAGACTTGAGAAATAAGCATGGTAAAGGCTACACTTGACCTTTTTTATTGAAATAAAAGATGCAAGACATTACTCTAAATAGCAGCAAGCAAATATCAAAAAAGAAATGACACTCCAAGAAAAACACATATCATGTGGTGAATAAAAATATAGCTCCAAATAAGGTTACCGATGAACGAAGACGAAAGAGGGGATGCCATCCGGGGCATCCCCAAGCTTAGGCTCTTGGTTGTCCTTGAATATTACCTTGGGGTGCCTTGGGCATCCCCAAGATTAGGCTCTTGGTTGTCCTTGAATATTACCTTGGGGTGCTGCTACCTCTTGAGCTTTGGTTTTCCCTTGAAGAGGAAAGGGTGATGCAGCACAGTAGCGTAAGTATTTCCCTCAGTTTTGAGAACCAAGGTATCAATCCAGTAGGAGGTAACACACAAGTCCCCTAGCACCTGCACAAACAAACAAGAACCTTGCAACCAACGCAATAAAGGGGTTGTCAATCCCTTCACGGTCACTTACAAAAGTGAGATCTGATAGAGATAATAAGATAAATATTTTTTGGTATTTTTGTTGTATAGATTGGAAAATAAATATTTCAAAATAGAAATAGCAAATTGATAGGAAAATAATATGATGGAAGATAGACCCGGGCCATAGGTTTCACTAGTGGTTTATCTCAAGATAACAAATTCTACGGGGGGTGAACAAATTACTATCGAGCAATTGATAGAAAAGCGCATAGTTATGAGAATGTCTAGGCATGATCATGTATATAGGCATCACGTGCGCGACAAGTAGACCGAAACGATTCTGCATCTACTACTATTACTCCACACATCAACCGCTATCCAGCATGCATCTAGAGTATTAAGTTCATAAGAACAGAGTAACGCATTAGGCAAGATGACATGATGTAGAGGGATAAACTCAAGAAATATGATATAAACCCCATCTGTTTATCCTCAATGGCAACAATATAATACGTGCCTTGCTGCCCCTGCTGTCACTGGGAAAGGACACCGCAAGATTGAACCCAAAGCTAAGCACTTCTCCCATTGCTAGAAAGATCAATCTAGTAGGCCAAACCAAACTGATAATTTGAAGGGACTTGCAAAGGTATTTAAATCATGCATAAAAGAATTCAGAGAAGAATCAAATATTGTTCATAGATAATCTTGATCAGAAACCCACAATTCATCGGATCTCGACAAACACACCGCAAAAAGAATTACATTGAATAGATCTCCAAGAGAATCAAGGAGAACTTTGTATTGAGATCCAAAGAGAGAGTAGAAGCCATCTAGCTAATAACTATGGACCCGAAGGTCTGTAGTAAACTACTGACACATCGTCGGACAGGCTATGGTGTTGATGTAGAAGCCCTCCATGATCGATTCCCCCTCTGGCGGAGCGCCGGAAAAGGCCCCAAGATGGGATCTCACGGGTACAGAAGGTTGCGGCGGTGGAAATAGGATTTCGTGGTGCTCCTGGATGTTTTCTGGGTATATGGGTATATATAGGAGGAAGAAGTACTTCGGTGGAGCTGTGAGGGGCCCACGAGGGTGGGGGCGCGCCTCCCTGCCTCGTGGCCTCCTCGCTTCTTTCTTGACATCCACTCCAAGTCTCCTGGATCATGTTTGTTCCAAAAATAACTCTCCCGAAGGTTTCATTCCGTTTGGATTCCGTTTGATATTCCTTTTCTGCGAAACACTGAAATAGGCAAAAAAAACAGCAATTTGCACTAGGCCTTTGGTTAGTAGGTTAGTCCCAAAGATAATATAAAAAGGTGTATTAAAGCCCATTAAACATCCAAAACAGATAATATAATAGCATGGAACAATCAAAAATTATAGATATGTTGGAGACGTATCAAGCATCCCCAAGCTTAATTCCTGCTCATCCTCGAGTACGTAAATGATAAAAACAGAATTTCTGATGAGGAATGCTACCTAGCATAATTCATAATGTAATTTTCTTTACTGTGGCATGAATGTTCAGATTCGAAAGATTCAAGACAAAAGTTTAATATTGACAGAAAAATAATAATACTTCAAGCAAACTAGCAAAGCAATCATGTCTTCTCAAAATAACATGGCCAAAGAAAGTTATCCCTACAAAATCATATAGTCTGGCTATGCTCCATCTTCACCACAAAAAATATTTAAATCATGCACAACCCCGATGACAAGCCAAGCAATTGTTTCATACTTTTGATGTTCTCAAACTTTTTCAATCTTCACGCAATACATGAGCATGAGCCATGGACATAGCACTATAGGTGGAATAGAATGGTGGTTGTGGAGAAGACAAAAAGGAGAAGATAGTCTCACATCAACTAGTCGTATCAACAGGCTATGGAGATGACCATCAATAGATATCAATGTGAGTGAGTAGGGATTGCCATGCAACGGATTCACTAGAGATATAAGTGTATGAAAGCTCAACAAAAGAAACTCAATGGGTGTGCATCCAACTCGCTTGCTCACAAAGAGCTAGGGCATTTTGAGGAAGCCCATCATTGGAATATACAAGCCAAGTTTCATAATGTAAAATTCCCACTAGTATATGAAAGTGACAACATAGGAGACTCTCTGTCATCAAGATCATGGTGCTACTTTGAAGCACAAGTGTGGTAAAAGGATAGTAACATTGTCCCTTCTCTCTTTTTCTCTCATTTTTTGGGCCTTCTCTTTTTTATATGACCTTTATTTTCTTTTCTTTTTTTTTATTTTCATCTGAAGTCTCATCCCGACTTGTGGGGGAATCATAGTCTCCATCATCCTTTCCTCACTTCGGACAATGCTCTAATAATGATGATCATCACACTTTTATTTACTTACAACTCAAGAATTACAACTCGATACTTAGAACAAAATATGACTCTATGTGAATGCCTCTGGCAGTGTACCGGGATGTGCAATGACTCATGAGTGACATGTATGAAAGAATTATGAATCGTAGCTTTGCCACAAATACAATGTCAACTACATGATCATGCAAAGCAATATGACAATGAAGCATGTCATAATAAACGGAACGGTGGTAAGTTGCATGGAAATATATCTCGGAATGGCTATGGAAATGCCATAATAGGTAGGTATGGTGGCTGTTTTGAGGAAGGTATATGGTGGGTTTATGGTACCGGCGAAAGTTGCGCGGTACTAGAGAGGCTAGCAATGGTGGAAGGGTGAGAGTGTGTATAATCCATGGACTCAACATTAGTCATAAAGAACTCACATACTTATTGCAAAAATATATTAGTTATCGAAACAAAGTACTAAGTGCATGCTCCTAGGGGGATAGATTGGTAGGAAAACACCATCGCTCGTCCCCGACCACCACTCATAAGGAAGACAATCAATAAATAAATCATGCTCCAACTTCTTCACATAATGATTCACCATACGTGCATGCTATGGGAATCACAAACTTTAGAACAAGTATTTGTCAAATTCACAACTACTCAACTAGCATGACTCTAATATCACCATCTTCATATCTCAAAACAATCATCAAGTATCAAACTTCTCATAGTATTCAATGCACTTTTTATGATAATTTTTATTATGCCCATCTTGGATGACTATTATATTAGGACTAATTTTATAGCCAAAGCAAATTACAATGCTGTTCTAGAGGACTCTCAAAATCATATAAGTGAAGCATGAGAGATCAATAATTTCTATAGAATAAAACCACCATCGTGCTCTTAAAGGATATAAGTGAAGCACTAGAGCAAAATTATCTAGCTCAAAAGATATAAGTGAAGCACATAGAGTATTCTAATAAATTCCGATTCATGTGTGTCTCTCCAAAAGGTGTGTACAGAAAGTATGATTGTGTTAAACTAAAAATCAAAGACTCAAATCATACAAGATGCTCCAAGCAAAACACATATCATGTGGTGAATAAAAATATAGCCTCAAGTAAAGTTACCGATGGACAAAGATGAAAGAGGGGATGCCTTCCGGGGCATCCCCAAGCTTAGGCTTTTGGTTGTCCTTGAATTTTACCTTGGGGTGCCTTGGGCATCCCCAATCTTAGTCTCTTGCCACTCCTTGTTCCAAAATCCATCAAAACTTGAAAACTTCACAACACAAAACTCAACAGAAAATCTCATGAGCTTCGTTAGTATAAGAAAAAAACCACCACTTCGAGGTACTATAATGAACTCATTCTTTATTTATATTGGTGTTAAACCTACTGTATTCCAACTTCTCTATGGTTCATACCCCCCGATACTAGCCATAGATTCATCAAAATAAGCAAACAACACACGAAAAACAGAATCTGTCAAAAACAGAACAGTCTGTAGTAATCTGTAGGTTCCGAATACTTCTGTAACCCCAAAAATTCATAACTAAATTGGTTTACGTGAGTAATTTGTCTATTAATCATCTTAAAAAAGAATCAAACTAATCGCACTCTCCAGTAAAAAATGGCAGCAAATCTCGTGAGCGCTAAAGTTTCTGTTTTTACAGCAAGATCACAAAGACTTCCCCCAAGTCTTCCCAAAGGTTCTTCTTGGCACAAACACTAATTAAAAGAATAAAAGCACATCTAAACAGAAGCTAGATGAATTACTTATTACTAAACAGGAACAAGAAACAAAAATAAAATTGGGTTTCCTCCCAACAAGCGCTATCGTTTAACGCCCCTAGCTAGGCATAAAAACAAGAATAGATCTAGGTATTGTCATCTTTGGTATGCAATCCATAAGTGGCTCTCATAATAGATTCATAAGGTAATTTAATTTTATTTCTAGGAAAGTGTTCCATGCCTTTCCTTAACGGAAATTGGAATCTAATATTTCCTTCTTTCATATCAATAATTGCACCAATCGTTCTAAGGAAAGGTCTACCAAGAATAATAGGACATGTAGGATTGCAATCTATATCAAGAACAATGAAATCTATGGGCACATAATTCCTATTTGAAACAATAAGAACATCATTAATCCTTCCCATAGGTTTCTTAATAGTGGAATCCACAAGATGCAAATTTAAAGAACAATCATCAAATTCACGGAAACCTAACACATCACACAAAGTTTTTGGAATCGTGGAAACACTAGCACCCAAATCACATAAAGCAACACATTCATGATCTTTAATTTTAATTTTAATAGTAGGTTCCCACTCATCATAAAGTTCTCTAGGGATAGAAACTTCTAATTCAAGCTTTTCTTCATAAGATTTCATTAAAGCATCAACGATATGTTTGGTAAAAGCTTTATTTTGATCATAAGCATGAGGAGAATTTAGCACGGATTGCAACAAGGAAATACAATCTATCAAAGAGCAATTATCATAATTAAATTCCTTTAAATCCAAAATAGTGGGTTCATTGCTATGTAAAGTTTTGACCTCTTCAATCCCACTTTTATTAATTTTTGCATCAAGACCTAAAAACTCTGAATCATTGGGACGCATTTTAACTAAAGTTGACTCATCTCTAGTCCCATCATTATCAAGATTAATATTTCAAAACAAAGATTTAATAGGGGACACATCAATCACTTTTAAATCTTCATCCTTATTATCGTGAAAACTAGAAGAACACGCTTTCATAAAGCAATCTTTTTTAGCACGCATCCTAGCGGTTCTTTCCTTGCACTCATCAATGGAAATTCCCATGGCTTTGAGATACTCATTGATATCATGCTTAGGTGGAATAGATCTAAGTTTCAAAGATTCAACATCAAGAGAAATTCTATCCATGTTCCTAGCCAACTCATCAATCTAAGGCAATTTTTCTTCAAGCAAAGCATTGAAATTCTTTTGCGAAATCATAAATTCTTTAACACTAGTCTCAAAATCAGAGGGAATCTTATTAAAATTTTCATAAGACTTGTTGTAGGAATTACCATAATTATTAGAGGAATTACTAGGAAATGGCCTATGATTAAAGTTTCCTCTATAAGCGTTGTTACCAAAATTGTTCCTACCAACAAAATTCACATCCATAGATTCATTATTATTCTCAATCAAAGTAGACAAAGGCATATCATTAGGATCAGAAGAAACACTCTTATTAGCAAACAATTTCATAAGTTCATCCATCTTTCCACTCAAAACATTAATTTCTTCTATAGCATGAACCTTTTTACTAGTAGATCTTTCGGTGTGCCATTGAGAATAATTAACCATAATATTATCTAGGAGTTTAGTAGCTTCTCCCAAAGTGATTTCCATAAAAGTGCCTCCCGCGGCCGAATCTAAAAGATTTCTAGAAGCAAAATTCAATCCAGCATAAATTTTTTGTATGATCATCCATGAGTAGGGCAATTACGTATCATTAATTTCATCCTCTCCCAAGCTTGTGCAACATGCTCATGATCAAGTTGTTTAAAATTCATAATATCGTTTCTAAGAGAGATTATCTTAGTGGGAGGAAAATACTTAGAGATAAAAGCATCTTTTCACTTATTCCATGAATCAATACTATTTTTAGGCAAAGACGAAAACCAAGTTTTAGCACGATTTCTAAGCGAAAATGGAAATAAATTCAATTTAACAATATCATTATCCACATCTTTATTCTTTTGCATATCACACAAATCAACAAAGTTGTTTAGATGGGTAGCGGCATCTTCACTAGGAAGGCCAGAAAACGGATCTTTCATGACAAGATTCAGCAAGGCAGTATTAATTTCACAAGATTCAGCATCGGTAAGAGGAGCAATCAGAGTACTAATAAAATCATTATTGTTGGTATTGGATAAATCACACAATTTACTATTATCTTGAGCCATCGTGACAAACAATCAATCCGACGCACAAGGAAACAAAAAGCAAGCAAAAAGAGGCAGACAGAAAAGAGGGTGAATAAAACGGCAGGGGTGAAGTGGGGGAGATGAAAACGAGAGGCAAATGGCAAATAATGTAATGCGAGGGATAAGAGTTTGTGATGGGTACTTGGTATCGGCGCCAGAAATCCGCACGTTGGTGGGAGATCAAAGCTTGACTTGACTTGGTCTAAACCTCCCTGGCAACGGCGCCAGAAATCCTTCTTGCTACCTCTTGAGCTTGCGTTGGTTTTCCTTTGAAGAGGAAAGGGTGATGCAGCACAGTAGCGTAAGTATTTCCCTCGGTTTTGGGAACCAAGGTATCAATCCAGTAGGAGATAACATACAAGTCCCCTAGTACCTGCACAAACAAACAAGAACCTTGCAACCAACGCGATAAAGGGGTTATCAATCCCTTCACGGTCACTTACGAAAGTGAGATCTGATAGAGATAACAAGATAAATATTTTTGGTATTTTTGTCGTGTAGATTGGAAAATAAAGATTGCAAAATAGAAATAGTAAATTGATAGGAAAATAATATGATGGAAGATAGACCCGGGGGCCATAGGTTTCACTAGTGGCTTCTCTGAAGATAACAAATTCTACGGTGGGTGAACAAATTACTGTCGAGCAATTGATGGAAAAGCGCATAGTTATGAGAATATCTAGGTATGATCATGTATATAGGCATCACGTCCGCGACAAGTAGACCGAAACGATTCTGCATCTACTACTATTACTCCACACATCGACCGCTATCCAACATGCATCTAGAGTATTAAGTTCATAAGAACATACTAACACATTAGGCAAGATGACATGATGTAGAAGGATAAACTCAAGAAATATGATATAAACCCCATCTTTTTATCCTCGATGACAATAATACAATACGTGCCTTGCTGCCCCTGCTGTCACTGGGAAAGGACACCGCAAGATTGAACCCAAAGCTAAGCACTTCTCCCATTGCAAGAAAGATCAATCTAGTAGGCCAAACCAAACTGATAATTCGAAGAGACTTGCAAAGATATTTAACATGCATAAAAGAATTTAGAGAAGAATTAAATATTGTTCGTAGATAATCTTGATCATAAACCCACAATTCATCGGATCTTGACAAACACACCACAAAAAGAATTAGATCGAATAGATCTCCAAGAGCATCGAGGAGAACTTTGTATTGAGATCCAAAGAGAGAGAAGAAGACATCTAGCTCATAACTATGGACCCGAAGGTCTGTGGTAAACTACTCACACATCATCGGAGAGGCTATGGTGTTGATGTAGAAGCCCTTCGTGATCGATTCCCCCTCCAGCAGAGCACCGGAAAAGGCCCCAAGATGGAATCTCATGGGTACAGAAGGTTGCGGCGGTGGAAATAGGGTTTTGTGGTGCTCCTGGATGTTTTCAAGGTATATGGGTATATATAGGAGGAATAAGTACGTCGTTGGAGCTGCGAGAGGCCCACGAGGGTGGGGGGCGCCTACCCCCCTGGGCGTGCCTCCCTGCCTCGTGGCCTCCTCGCTTCTTTCTTAACGTCCACTCCAAGTCTCATGGATCATGTTTGTTCCAAAAATAACTCTCTCGAAGGTTTCATTCTATTTGATTTTCCTTTTCTGCGAAACACTGAAATAGGCAAAAAAATAGCAATTTGCACTGGGCCTTTGGTTAGTAGGTTAGTCCCAAAAATAATATAAAAAGGTATATTAAAGCCCATTAAACATCCAAAACAGATAATATAATAGCATGGAACAATCAAAAATTATAGATACGTTGGAGACGTATCAGGTGCCTTGGGCATCCCCAAGCTTAGGCTCTTGCCACTCCTTATTCCGTAGTCCATCGAATCTTTACCCAAAACTTGAAAACTTCACAACACAAAACTTAACAGAAAACTCGTAAGCTCCGTTAGTATAAGAAAACAAAATCACCACTTTTGGTACTGTTGTGAACTCATTATTTATTTATATTGGTGTAATACCTTATGTATTCCAACTTCTCTATGGTTCATACCCTCCGATACTACTCATAAATTCATCAAAATAAGCAAACAACACATACAAAACAGAATCTGTCAAAATCAGAACAATCTGTAGTAATCTGTAACTCCCGAATACTTATGTAACTCCAAAAATCCTGAGAAATTAGGAAGTCCTAGGAAATTTTTTATTAATCCTCTGCAAAAAGAATCAGTATTTTATCGCTCTTCTGTTAAAAATAAAAACTAATCTCCTGGGCGCAAAAGTTTCTGTTTTTTAGCAAGATCAAATCAACTATCACTGTAAGCCATCCCAAAGGTCTTACTTGGCACTTTATTGAAACAAAAGCTATAAAACATGATTACTATAGTAGCATAATCATGTGAACACACAAAAACAGTAGGTATAAATGTTGGGTTGTCTCCCAGCAAGTGCTTTTCTTTAATGCCTTTATAGCTAGGCATGATGATGACAATGATGCTCACATAAAAGATAAGAATTGAAACATAACGGGAGCATCATGAAGCATATGACTAGCACATTTAAGTCTAACCCACTTCCTATGCAAAGGGATTTTGTGAGAAAACAATTTATGGGAACAAGAGTCAACTAGCATAGGAAAGCAAAACAAGCATAACTTCAAGATTTTAAGCACATAGAGAGGAAACTTGATATTATTGCAATTCCTACGAGCATATATTCATCCCTCATAATAATTTTCAGTAGCATCATGAAAGAATTCAACAATATAACCATCACATAAAGCATTCTTTTCATGATACATAATAATAGAATTTTTATTACTCTCCACATAAGCAAATTGCTTCTCATGAATAGTAGTGGGAGCAAACTCAAAAAAATAGCTATTATGGGATTGAAAATTAAAATCAAGATGACAAGTTTCATGGTTATAATTATTCATTATAGCATATGTGTCATCACAATAATCATAATAGATAGGTGGCATGCTTTCATCATAATAAATTTGCTCATCAAAACTTGGGGACATAAAATATCATCCTCATCAAACATAGCATCCCCAAGCTTGTGGCTTTGCATATCATTAGCATCATGGATATTCAAAGAATTCATACTAACAACATTGCAATCATGCGCATCATCCAAAGATTTAGTGCGAAACATTTTAATGCATTCTTCTTCTAACACTTTGGCACAATTATTGGAATCCTTATTTTCACGAAAGATATTAAAAGATGAAGCATATGAGGCAACCTCAATTCCATTTTTTGTAGTTTTCTTTTATAGACAAAACTAGTCATAAAACAAGAAACTAAAAGATTCGATTGCAAGATCTAAATATATACCTTCACGCACTAACCTCCCCGGCAACGGGGCCAGAAAAGAGATTGATGTCTACTACACAACCTTCTTCTTGTAGACGTTGTTGGGCCTCCAAGTGCAGAGGTTTGTAGGACAGTAGCAAATTTCCCTCAAGTGGATGACCTAAGGTTTATCAATCTGTGGGAGGCGTAGGATGAGGATGGTCTCTCTCAAACAACCCTGCAACCAAATAGAAAAGAGTCTCTTGTGTCCCCAACACACCCAATACAATGGTAAATTGTATAGGTGCACTAGTTCGGCGAAGAGATGGTGATACAAGTGCAATATGGATGGTAGATATAGGTTTTTGTAATCTGAAAATATAAAAACAGCAAGGTAACTAATGATAAAAGTGAGCACTGATACGTCTCCGTCGTATCTACTTTTCCAAACACTTTTGCCCTTGTTTAGGACTCTAACTTGCATGATTTGAATGGAACTAACCCGGACTGGCGCTGTTTTTAGCAGAATTGCCATGGTCTTATTTTTGTGCAGAAATAAAAGTTCTAAGAATGACCTAAAAATCCACGGAGAATTATTTTGGAATATATAAAAAATACTGGAAGAAAGATCCACATCAGGGGAGCACCACCTGTCCACGAGGGTGGGGGCGCGCCCTACCCCCTAGTCGCGACCCCTGCCTCGTGGGCCCCATGACGCTCCACCGACCTCAACCTCGACTCCATATATTCACTTTCGGGGAGAAAAAAACAAGGGAGAAGGATTCATCGCATTTTATGATACGGAGCCGCCGCCAAGCCCTAAACTCTCTCGGGAGGGCTAATCTGGAGTCCGTTCGGGGCTCCGGAGAGGGGAATCCGTCGCCATCGTCATCATCAACCATCCTCCATCACCAATTTCATGATGCTCACCGCCGTGCGTGAGTAATTCCATCGTAGGCTTGCTGGACGGTGATGGGTTGGATGAGATTTATCATGTAATTGAGTTAGTTTTGTTAGGGTTTGATCCCTAGTATCCACTATGTTCTGAGATTGATGTTGCTATGGCTTTGCTATGCTTAATGCTTGTCACTAGGGCCCGAGTGCCATGATTTCAGATCTGAACCTATTATGTTTTCATTAATATATGAGAGTTCTTGATCCTATCTTGCAAGTCTATAGTCACCTACTATGTGTTATGATCCGGCAACCCCGAAGTGACAATAATCGGGACCACTCCTGATGATGATCGTAGTTTGAGGAGTTCATGTATTCACTATGTGTTAATGATTTGGTCTGGTACTCTATTAAAAGGAGGCCTTAATATCCCTTAGTTTCCAATAGGACCCCGCTGCCACGGGAGGGTAGGACAAAAGATGTCATGCAAGTTATTTTCCATAAGCATGTATGACTATATTCGGAATACATGCCTACATTACATTGATGAACTGGAGCTAGTTCTATGTCACCCTAGGTTATGCCTGTTACATGATCAGTCGCATCCAACATAATTCTCTATCACCGATCCATTGCCTACGAGCTTTCCATATATTGTTCTTCGCTTATTTACTTTTCCGTTGCTATTGTTATCATCACTACAAAACACCAAAAATATTACTTTTGCTACCGTTCCCTTTTACCACCGTTACCACTACTATCATATTACTTTGCTACTAAACACTTCGCTGTAGATATTAAGTTTCCAGGTGTGGTTGAATTGACAACTCAGCTGCTAATACTTGATAATATTCTTTGGCTCACCTTGTGTCGAATCAATAAATTTGGGTTGAATACTCTACCCTCGAAAACTGTTGTGATCCCCTATACTTGTGGGTTATCAAGACTATTTCCTGGCGCCGTTGCCTGGGAGCATAGCTCTATTCTTTGAGTCACTTGGGATTTATATCTGCTTATCATTATGAAGAACTTGAAAGATCCAAGAACCAAGATTTATCCCTCAACTACGAGGGGAGGTAAGGAACTGCCATCTAGCTCTGCACTTGATTCACCTTCTGTTTTGAGTAAGCCTGTGACAGCTAGGCCTGCTTCTGCTATTAATTCTGATATGTCGCATGTTATTGATGATGCCACTTCTGATATGCATGATACTTATGATGAAACTGCTTCTATGCTTGATACTACTGTGCCACTTGGTGAATTTATTGATGAACAACTTGCTAGGGCTACAGAGAATGAAATTATTGAAATTGATAATATTGATGAAAGTGATGATGAAGATTCTCCCCCTAGATATGAATTACCTATTGTGCCTGAGGGCTATGTTATGGATGAAGAAACTGCTAGAGATTTTCTTGCTTGCAATGATAGGAGTGATCTTAAGAAATTATTAGCTAAGCTGAAACAAAAAACTTTGAATGCTATAATGAAATATGATCCTGCTTATGCTACTTCACCTATCTTTGTTACTGATAAGATTATGATTTCTTTGTTTATCCTGAGATAATTACTTTAGTTGAATCTGGTCCTTTCTATGGTTATGAATCTAAAACTGTTGTGGCACATCTTACTAATTAAATGATATAGCTACCCTGTTCACTAATGATGACAAAACTCGCTATTATTATATCCTTAAATTATTTCCGTTCTCATTAAAGGGTGATGCTAAGATATGGTTTAATTCTATTGATCCTGGTTGAGTGCGTAGTCCCCAGGATATGATTTATTACTTCTCTGCTAAATATTTCCCGGCTCATAAGAAACAAGCTGCTTTAAGTGAAATATATAATTTTGTGCAAATTGAAGAAGAGAGTCTCCCACAAGCTTGGGGGAGGCTTCTCCAATTACTTAATGCTTTGTGTGATCATCCTCTTAAGAAAAATGAAATACTTGATATCTTCTATAATGGACTAATCGATGCTTCTAGAGACCACCTGGATAGTTGTGCTGGTTGTGTTTTCAGGGAAAGAACACCAGATGAAGCTGAAATTCTATTAAATAATATGTTCACTAATTAAAATAATTGGACACTTCCTGATCCAACCCCCGATCCAATTCATGAACCAACTCCTGAGCCAACTCCGAAGAAAAGGGGTATTCTATTTCTCAGTCCTGAAAATATGCAAGAGGCAAAGAAATCTATGAAATAAAAAGATATTAAAGCTGAAGATGTTAAGAATTTACCTCCTATTGAAGAAATGCATGGTCTTAATTTGCCGCCTATTGAAGAAGTACATGGTCTTGATAACCCGACACAGGTAGTAAAGGTAAATTCTCTCTATAGATGTGATAAAGCTGAAATCCCTCCTACTAAGTTTGCTAGGCAATGCTTAGATGAGTTTGATAACTTTATGGTTAAGCAAGAAGATTTTAATGCTTATGTTGCTAGACAATTGAAGCATAATGCTTACATGATTGAACACTTGAGTGATTATATGGCTAATGTTAAAGGTGAACTAAAACTTATTAGTAAACATGCTTCTATGGTTACCACTCAAGTAGAACAAGTACTCAAAGCTCGAAATAATTTGCTCAATGAATTAAATAGTAAGAAAAATGATAATGATGTTAGAGTTATCACTAGAGGTGGTAAAATGACTCAGGAACCTTTGTATCCTAAGGGCCATCCTAAGAGAATTGAGCAAGATTCTCAAAGAAATAATATTGATGCACCTAGTCCTTCTAAGAGGAAAAAAAGAAAAATGATAGGACTTTGCATGCTTCTAGTGAACCTGTTGATGACACACCTGAGAATCCCAATGATATTTCTATTTCTGATGCTGAAACACAATCGGGTAATGAGCATGAACCTAGTGATAATGTTCATAATGATGTTCATGTTGATGCACAACCTAGTAGTGATAATGATGTAGAGATTGAACCTGCTGTTGATCTTGATAACCCGCAATCAAAGAATCAACATTATGATAAGAGAGACTTTGTTGCTAGGAAGCACGGTAAGGAAAGAGAACCATGGGTTTAGAAACCCATGCCTTTTCCTCCTAAACCATCCAAGAAAAAGGATGATGAGGATTTTGAGTGCTTTGCTGAAATGATTAGACCTATCTTCTTGTGTATGCATTTGACTGATATGCTCAAAATGAATCCTTATGCTAAGTATATGAAAGAAATTGTTACAAATAAAAGAAAGATACCGGAAGTTGAAATTTCCACCATGCTTGCTAACTATACTTTTAAGGGTGGAATACCAAAGAAACTTGGAGATCCCGGAGTACCAACTATACCATGCTCCATTAAAAGAAACTATGTTAAAACTACTTTATGTGATCTTGGAGCCGGTGTTAGTGTTATGCATCTCTCTTTATATCATAGACTTGATTTGAATAAGTTGACACCTACTGAAATATCTTTGCAAATGGCTGATAAATAAACTGCTATACATGTCGGTATTTGTGAGGATGTGCCTGTTGTGGTTGCAAAAATTACTATTTTAACGGACTTTGTTATTCTTGATATTCCAGAGGACGATAGTATGTCTATTATTCTTGGAAGACCCTTTTTGAATACTGTAGGGGCTATTATTGATTGCACTAAAGGCAATGTCACTTTTCATGTTAGTGGTAATAAGCATACGGTACACTTTCCGAGGAAACAACCTCAAGTCCACATTATCAATTCTATTGGAAAAATTTCAACAATCCCTAATGGAGGTTTTGAATTTCCTCTTCCTACTGTCAAGAAGAAATATGATATTCTTATTGTTGGGGATGTGCATATCCCCGTTGAGGTAACCTAGTGTTATTCGTAAATTCTCCGGTCCCATGTTATTCGGAATGAGTTTGTTAACAAGGCCTGATCAACCTTTTTAGTGGACTCCTTTTGATGAGCATGAGATGGATGAATTTAGAAAACACAACTCTCTGTACCCTTTTTTTACTTTCTGTTATTTATATTAAATAAAGCAAAAATAGTAATTTCTGTCTATTTTCTGAATTATCCATGCAATAAAAAATACCCAAAAATAAAAGTTCTCCAGATGCCCTGAAATTTAAATATGATTTTTTCTGAAATATTTGAGAATATCTGGCACTGAGAACACCACAGGGGGAGCAAACACCTGGCCACGAGGGTGGAGGGCGCGCCCCCTGCCTCGTGGGCCCACGGTGGCTCCCCTCCACTTATTCCAGCTACCACACACTCTTTCCTCCCACAAAAATCACCAACCAGCTGATAACCCACAAGTATAGGGGATCGCAATAGATTTCGAGGGTAAAGTATTCAACCCAAATTTATTGATTTGACACAAGGGGAGCCAAAGAATATTCTCAAGTATTAGCAGCTGAGTTGTCAATTCAACCACACCTGGAAACTTAATATCTGCAGCAAGGTATTTAGTAGTAGCAAAGTAATATGATAATAATGGTAACGGTGGTTAAAGGTAACAATAGCAAAAGTAATATTTTTGGTGTTTTATAGTGATGATAACAATAGCAACATAAAGTAAATACGCGAAGAACAATATATGAAAAGCTCGTAAGCAATGGATCGGTGATGGAGAATTTTGCCAGATGTGGTTCATCATGTAACAGTCATAACCTAGGGTGACACAGAACTAGCTCCAGTTCATCAATGTAATGTAGGCACGTATTCCAAATATAGTCATACGTGCTTATGGAAAAGAACTTGCATGACATCTTTTGTCCTACCCTCCCGTGGCAGCGGGGTCCTATTGCAAACTAAGGGATATTAAGGCCTCCTTTTAATAGAGTACCAGACCAAAGCATTAACACATAGTGAATACATGAACTCCTCAAACAACGGTCATCACCGGTAAGTATCCCGATTATTGTCGCTTCGGGGTTAACGGATCATAACACATAATAGGTGACTATAGACTTGCAAAATAGGATCAAGAACTCTCATATATTGATGAAAACATAATAGGTTCAGATCTGATATCATGGCACTCGGGCCCTAGTGACAAGCATTAAGCATAGCAAAGTCATAGCAACATAATCTCAGAACATAGTGGATACTAGGGATCAAACCCTAACAAAACTAACTCGATTACATGATAAATCTCATCCAACCCATCACCGTCCAGCAAGCCTACGATGTAATTACTCACGCGCGACGGTGAGCATCATCAAATTGGTGATGGAGGAAGGTTGATGATGACGATGGCGATGGATTCCCCTCTCCGGAGCCCCGAACGGACTCCAGCTCAGCCCTCCCGAGAGAGTTTAGGGCTTGGCGGCGGCTCCGTATCGTAAAATGCGATGAATCCTTCTCCCTGGGTTTTTTCTCCCCAAAAGTGAAAATATGGTGTCAAGGTTGAGGTCGGTGGAGCGTCACGGGGCCCACGAGGCAGGGGGCGCGCCCCCCACCCTCGTGGGCAGGTGGAGGCCCCCTGATGTGGATCTTCCTTCCAATATTTATTATATATTCCAAAATAATTCTCCTTGATTTTAAGGTCATTCCGAGAACTTTTATTTCTGCACAAAAAATAACACCATGGCAATTTTGCTGAAAACAGCGCCAGTCCGAGTTAGTTCCATTCAAATCATGCAAGTTAGAGTCCAAAACAAGGGCAAAAGTGTTTGGAAAAGTAGATACGACGGAGACGTATCAACTCCCCCAAGCTTATACCTTTGCTTGTCCTCAAGCAATTTAGTTGATAAACTGAAAGTGATAAAGAAAAACTTTTACAAACTATGTTTGCTCTTGTTGTTAATATGTAAAGCCAGCATTCAAGTTTTCAGCAGAGATTATGAACAAACCATAGTCACAATAACATTTAGGTCTCATGTTTACTCATATCAATGGCATAATCAACTAGCAAGCAATAATAATAAATCTCGGATGACAACACTTTCTCAAAAAAATCATGATATGATATAACAAGATGGTATCTCGCTAGCCCTTTCTGAGACCGCAAAACATAAATGCAGAGCACCTTTAAAGATCAAGGACTGACTAGACATTGTAATTCATGGTAAAAGAGATCCAGTCAAGTAATACTCAATGTAAACTAATAGTAATGGATGCAAATGACAGTGGTTCTCTCCAACTGGTGCTTTTTAATAAGAGGATGATGACTCAGCATAAAAGTAAATAGATAGGCCCTTCACAGAGGGAAGCAGGGATTTGTAGAGGTGCCAGAGCTCGATTTTGAAATAGACATGAATAATATTTTGAGCAGTATACTTTCATTGTCAACATAACGACCAAGAGATGGCGATATCTTCCATGCTACACACATTATAGGCGGTTCCAAACAGAATGGTATACTCCCCCTCCACCAACAAGCATCAATCCATGGCTTGCTCGAAACAACGAGTGCCTCCAACTAACAACAGTCCTGGGGAGTTTTGTTTGCAATTATTTTGATTTGATTTGCATAAAGTATGGGACTGGGCATCCCGGTGACCAGCCATTTTCTCGTGAGTGAGGAGCGGAGTCCACTCCTCTTGAGAATAACCCGCCTAACATGGAAGATACGGACAGCCCTAGTTGATACATGAGCTATTTGAGCATACAAAACAGAATGTTTATTTGAAGGTTTAGAGTTTGGCACATCCAAATTTACTTGGAACGGTAGGTAGATACCGTATATAGGTAGGTATGGTGGACTCATATGGAATAACTCTGGGGTTTATGGAATTGGATGCACAAGCAGTATTCCCACTTAGTACAGGTGAAGGCTAGAGAGCGACAACAGTCATGAACATGCATTAAAATTAATCAACACCGAATGCAAGCATGAGTACGATATAGTGCACCATGAACATAAATATCGTAGAGGCTATGTTGATTTTGTTTCAACTACATGCGTGAAACATGTGCCAAGTCAAGCCACTCGAATCGTGCAAAAGAGGATACCACCCTATCATACCACATCACAACCATTTTAATAGCATGTTGGCACACAAGGTAAACCATTATAAGCTCCTAGCTAATTAAGCATGGCATAAGCAACTATAATCTCTAATTGTCATTGCAAACATGTTTATTCATAATAGGCTGAATCTGGAACAATGAACTAATCATATTTATAAAAACAAGAGAGGTCGAGTTCATACTAGCTTTTCTCATCTCAATAAGTTCATCATATAATCATCATTATTACCTTTCACTTGCACGACCGAACGATGTGAATAATAATAATAGTGCACGTGCATTGGACTAAGCTGGAATCTGCAAGGATTCAATTAAAGAGAGAAGACAAGATAATATGGGCTCTTTGTTAGATCAATCAATAATGCATATAAGAGCCACTTTAACATTTTAATTATGGTCTTCTCCTCTCGACCCCCAAAGGAAAGAAAAGAAACAAAACTATTTACACGGGAAAGCTCCCAACAAGCAAAAGAAGAACGAGAAATATTTTGGGGTTTTCTTTTTAATTACTACTACAAGCATGGAAAGTAAACTAATTAAAAGCTACAGCTAATTTTTTTGTTTTATTAAGGTTTATAAAACACACAAGAAGAAAGCATAGAAAGGAAAATAAACTAGCATGGATGATACAATGAAAAAGTATGAGCACCGACAACTAGCAATGAGTGTGTGAACATGAATGTAATGTCGGTGAGAAATACGTACTCCCCCAAGCTTAGGCTTTTGGCCTAAGTTGGTCTGTGGCCACGGCTGGCCTGGTGGATATCCGAAGTTGTAGCTGGGGTCATACTGTGATGCAGTAGCTATTGCCTCATGAGTTGCCGCTTGGAGGCGAGCTGTCTCCGTCCTCCTCTTATACTCATCCGCCTCCTCCCTGGTTATAACATATCTCCCTTTTGCCTGAGAGTCAAAGAAAGCAGGAGCAGGGAGAGCGATGTGATAGGTGCATCATCTGTCAAAGATTAGTCGGTACTGGAGGGACTGATCGTTCCTCTCAACAAACTAATGGCGAACCATGGCCTCATAATCTAAATAAACAATAGGCAACTCAATATCATACCCACGTATGGGTATATCAAGAAAATTAGCTAGACGGGTTGCATAAATTCCACTAAAGAAATCTCCATTAAATCTATTATTATGCAACCTACGTGCAACGATAGCCTCCAAGTTGTATTGTTTATCTCCTAAAACAGCACTTCTGAGAACGCTAAGATCAGGCACACACATGTGACATGCTTCATCTTTACCATTAATGCATATACCTATGAAGAGAGCAAAATAATGTATAGCAGGAAAATGAATGCTCCCTATGGTAGCTCGTGTTATATCTCTTGATTCCCCCACAGTTATACTAGCAAGAAAATCTCTAAGATCAGATTTGCGAGGCTCACTAGTGCTGCCTCATTGTGGAAGTTTGCAAGCAGTGTTAAAATCTGCTAAGTCCATAGTATAATAATTTTCATGTAGATCAAATAGGACAGTTTGAGAATTACGTGATGATGAAAATTCAAACCTTCTCACAAAGGAATCAGTGAGATAGTGGTATTGGCGGCACTTATCTGCCTCGAAGCTCTCAAGATCAGCATTATGCACATACGCATTAAATTCTTCCTTGATTCCTGCTCGATCCATAAAGTCCTCTGACAGCCATTCACAAGCCCGCACCTGAGCTTCCCTCGGTGGTTCATTATCAACATCACGTATTGCGAGCCTGGGTCCTTGCTTCCTTGAAGGACCACCTTGGTACATTTTCCTAAACTTATTTCTTCCTCTAAAAAATTTCTGAATTTTTAGTAACTTCAAAATAAAAGTGAACCAAACTCAACAAAATTGATAGCAACTACTCCTACAAGTGCCTAGAGACAATATCATGCATCAAAACTACTTTTGACCACATAAATTTGACATGCAAGCTCAAGAACAGGGTCACCTAAGCAGCAAAAATATGCAATGAATAAAGCATTAGAACAAAAACTAATTGGACCAATGGAGGAGTCACATACCAAGGAACAATCCCCCAAAGAAGTTTTGTGGGAGGTGCTTTGAGCAAGGAGATCGAAAATGGCAGCAAGATGAGCTTGGACTCGGGATTGAGCTGGCTAGTGGTGTTTTTGGAGGAAGGAGTGTGTGGTAGCTGGAATAAGTGGAGGGGAGCCACTGTGGGCCCACGAGGCAGGGGGCGCGCCCTCCACCCTCGTGTCCAGGTGCTTGCTCCCCCTGTTGTATTCTCAGTGCCAGATATTCTCAAATATTCCAGAAAAAATCATATTTAAATGTCAACGCATTTGGAGAACTTTTATTTTCGGGGTATATATTTTTTTATTGCATGGATAATTCAGAAAACAAACAGAAATTATTATTTATGTTTTATTTAATATAAATAAGAGAAAGTAAAAAGAGGGTACAGAGAGTTGTGTTTTCTAAATTCATCCATCTCATGCTCATCAAAAGGAATCTACTAACAAGGTTGATCAGGTCTTGTTAACAAACTCATTCCGAATAACATGGAACCGGAGAATTTTCGAATAACACTAGGTTACCTCAACGGGGATATGCACATCCCCAACAATAAGAATATCATATTTCTTCTTGACAGTAGGAAGAGGAAATTCAAAACCTCCAATAGTAATAGTTGAAATTTTTCCAATAGGATTGATACTGTGGACTTGAGGTTGTTTCCTCAAAAAGTGTACCGTATGCTCATTTACCATTAACATGAAAAGTGACATTGCCTTTGGTGCAATCAATAACAGCCCCTGCAGTATTCAAAAAGGGTCTTCCAAGAATAATAGACATACTATCGTCCTCGGGAATATCAAGAATAACAAAGTCCGTTAAAATAGTAAGGTTTGCAACCAAAACAGGCACATCCTCACAAATACCGACATGTATAGTAGTTGATTTATCAACCATTTGCAAAGATATTTCAGTAGGTGTCAACTTATTCAAATCAAGTCTACGATATAAAGAGAGAGGCATAACACTAACACCGGCTCCAAGTTCACATAAAGCAGTTTTAACATAGTTTCTTTTAATGGAGCATGGTATAGTTGGTACTCCGGGATCTCCTAGTTTCTTAGGTATTCCATCCTTAAAAGTATAATTAGCAAGCATGGTGGAAATTTCAGCTTCTGGTATCTTTCTTTTATTTGTAACAATATCTTTCATGTACTTAGCATAAACATTCATTTTAAGCATATCAGTCAAACGCATATGCAAAAAGATAGGTCTAATCATTTCAGGAAAGCGCTCAAAATCCTCATCATCCTTTTTCTTGGATGGTTTCGGAGGAAAAGGCATGGGTTTCTTAACCCATGGTTCTCTTTCCTTACCGTGCTTCCTAGCAACAAAGTCTCTCTTATCATAACGTTCATTCTTTTATTGTGGGTTATCAAGATCAACAGCAGGTTCAATCTCTACTTCATTATCATTACTAGGTTGAGCATCAATATGAACATCATTATTAACATTATCACTAGGTTCATGCTCATTACCAGATTGTGTTTCAACATCAGAAATAGAAATATCATTGGGATTCTCAGGTGTGTCATCAACAGGTTCACTAGAAGCATGCAAAGTCCTATCATTTTTCTTTTTCTTCCTTTTAGAAGGACTAGGTACATCAATATCATTTCTCTAAGAATCTTGCTCAATTCTCTTAGGATGGCCCTCAGGATACAAAGGTTCCTGAGTCATTTTACCACCTCTAGTCATAACTCTAACAGCATTATCATTTCTCTTGCTATTTAATTCATTGAGCAAATCATTCTGAGCTTTAAGTACTTGTTCTACTTGAATGGTAACCATAGAGGTATGTTTACTAATAAGTTTTAGTTCACCTTTAATATTAGCCATATAATCACCCAAGTGTTCAAGCATATCAGCATTGTGTTTTAATTCTCTACCAAAATAAGCATTAAAGTTTTCTTGTTTGACCATAAAGTCATCAAACTCATCCAAGCATGGGCTAGCAAACTTAGTAAATGGGATTTCAGCTTTATCATATCTATAGAGAGAATTTACCTTTACTACCTCTGTCAGGTTATCAAGAACATGTATTTCTTCAACAGGCGGTAAATTAAGACCATGTATTTCTTCAATAGGAGGTAAATTCTTAACATCTTCCGCTTTAATACATTTTTATTTCATAGATTTCTTTGCATCTTGCATATCTTCAGGACTGAGAAATAGAATACCCCTTTTCTTTGGAGTTGGTAGGAGTTGGTTCAGAAATTGGATCAGGGATTGGATCAGGAAGTGCCCAATTATTTTCATTGGTCAACATATTATTCAATAAAATTTTAGCTTCATCTGGTGTTCTTTCCCTGAAAACACAACAAGCACAACTATCCAGGTGGTCTCTGGAACCATTGGTTAGTCCATTATAAAAGATATCAAGTATTTCTTTTTTCTTAAGAGGATGACCAGGCAAAGCATTAAGTAATTGGAGAAGCCTCCCCCAAGCTTGTGGGAGATTATCTTCTTCAATTTGCACAAAATTATATATTTCCCTTAAAGCAGCTTGTTTCTTATGAGCGGGAAAGTATTTAGCAGAGAAATAATAAATCATATCCTGGGGACTACGCACTCAACCAGGATCAAGAGAATTAAACCATATCTTAGCATCACCCTTTAATGAGAACGGAAATAATTTAAGGATATAATAATAGCGAGTTTTCTCATCATTAGTGAACAGGGTAGCTATATCATTTAATTTAGTAAGATGTGCCACAACAGTTTCAAATTCATAACCATAGAAAGGATCAGCATCAACTAAAGTAATTATCTCAGGATAAACAGAGAAATCATAATCCTTATCGGTAACAAAGATAGGTGAAGTAGCATAAGCAGGATCATATTTCATTCTAGCATTCATAGTTTTTTGTTTCAGCTTAGCTAATAATTTCTTAAGATCACTCCTATCATTGCAAGCAAGAAAATCTCTAGCAGTTTCTTCCTCCATAACATAGCCCTCAGGCACAACAGGTAATTCATATCTAGGGGGAGAATCTTCATCATCACTTTCATCAATATTATCAGTTTCAATAATATCATTCTCTCTAGCCCTAGCAAGTTGTTCATCAAGAAATTCACCAAGTGGCACAGTAGTATCAAGCATAGAAGTAGTTTCATCATAAGTATCATGCATAGCAGAAGTGGCATCATCAATAACATGTGACATATCAGAATTAATAGCAGAAGCAGGTTTAGGTGTCGCAAGCTTACTCAAAACAGAAGGTGAATCAAGTGCAGAGCTAGATGGCAGTTCCTTACCTCCCCTCGTAGTTGAGGGATAAATCTTGGTTCTTGGATCTTTTAAGTTCTTCATAATGATTAGCAGATATAAATCCCAAGTGACTCAAATAATAGAGCTATGCTCCCCGGCAACGGCGCCAGAAAATAGTCTTGATAACCCACAGGTATAGGGGGTCGCAACAATTTTCGAGGGTAAAGTATTCAACCCAAATTTATTGATTCGACACAAGGGGAGCCAAAGAATATTCTCAAGTATTAGCAGCTGAGTTATCAATTCAACCACACCTGGAAACTTAATATCTGCAGCAAGGTATTTAGCAGCAAAGTAATATGATAATAATGGTAATGGTAGTAAAAGATAACGATAGCAAAAGTAATATTTTTGGTGTTTTATAGTGATGATAACAATAGCAACTAAAAAGTAAATAAGCGAAGAAAAATATATGGAAAGCTCGTAGGCAATAGATTGGTGATGGAGAATTATGCCAGATGCGGTTCATCATGTAACAGGCATAACCTAGGGTGACACAGAACTAGCTCCAGTTCATCAATGTAATGTAGGCATGTATTCTGAATATAGTCATACGTGCTTATGGAAAAGAACTTGCATGACATCTTTTGTCCTACCCTCCCGTGGCAGCGGGATCCTATTGGAAACTAAGGGATATTAAGGCCTCCTTTTAATAGAGTACCGGACCAAAGCATTAACACATAGTGAATACATGAACTCCTCAAACTACGGTCATCACCGGGAGTGGTCCCGATTATTGTTACTTCGGGGTTGCCGGATCATAACACATAGTAGGTGACTATAGACTTGCAAGATAGGATCAAGAACTCTCATATATTGATGAAAACATAATAGGTTTAGATCTGAAATCATGGCACTCGGGCCCTAGTGACAAGCATTATGCATAGCAAAGTCATAGCAACATCAATCTCATAACATAGTGGATACTAGGGATTAAACCCTAACAAAACTAACTCGATTACATGATAAATCTCATCCAACCCATCACCGTCCAGCAAGCCTACGATGGAATTACTCACTTATGGCGGTGAGCATCATCAAATTGGTGATGGAGAAAGGTTGATGATGACGATGGTGACGGATTCCCCTCTCCGGAGCCCCGAACAGACTCCAGATCAGCCCTCCCGAGAGAGTTTACGGCTTGGCAGCGGCTCTGTACCGTAAAACGCAATGAATCCTTCTCCCTGGGTTTTTTCTCCCTGAAAGTGAATATATGGTGTCAAGGTTGAGGTCGGTGGAGCGTCACGGGGCCCATGAGGCAGGGGGCGCGCCCCCCACCCTCGTGGGCAGGTGGAGGCCCCCCTGACATGGATCTTCCTTCCAATATTTATTATATATTCCAAAATAATTCTCCGTTGATTTTCAGGTCATTCCGAGGACTTTTATTTCTGCACAAAAAATAACACCATGGCAATTCTACTGAAAATAGCGTCAGTTCGGGTTAGTTCCATTCAAATCATGCAAGTTAGAGTCCAAAACAAGGGCAAAAGTGTTTGGAAAAGTAGATATGACGGAGACGTATCACCAACTCAAACCCGAGTCCAAGCTCATTTTGCTGCCATTTTTGATCTCCTTGCTCAAAGCTCCATTCAAAAAACTGCTTTGGGGGATTGTTCCTTGGTATGTGACTCCTCCAATGGCCCAATTAGTTTTTGTTCTAGTGCTTTATTCATTGCATATTTTTGCTGCTTAGGTGACCCTGTTCTTGAGCTTGCATGTCAAATTTATATGGTCAAAAGTAGTTTTAATGCATGATATTGCCTCTAGGCACTTGTAGGAGTAGTTTCTATCAAATTTGTTGAGTTTGGTTCACTTTTATTTTGAAGTTACTAAAATTTCAGAAATTTTTCAGAGGAAGAAATATGTTTAGGAAAATGTACCAAGGTGGTCCTTCAAGGAAGCAAGGACCCAGGCTCGCAATACGCGATGCCGATGATGAACCACCGAGGGAAGCTCATGTGCGGGCTTGTGAATGGTCGTCAGACGACTTTATGGATCGAGCGGGAATCAAGGAAGAATTTAACACGTATGTGCGTAATGCCGATCTTGAGAGCTTCGAGGCAGATAAGTGCCGCCAATACCACTATCTCACTGATTCCTTTGTGAGGAGGTTTGAATTTTCATCATCACGCAATTCTCAAACTGTCCTATTTGATCTTTATGAAAATTCTTATACTATGGACTTAGAGGATTTTAATACTACTTGCAAACTTCCACAATGGGGCAGCACTAGTGAGCCTCGCAAATCTAAGTTTAGATATTTTCTTGCTAGTATAACTGTGGGGGAGTCTAGAGATATAACACAAGCTACCGTAGGGAGCATTCATTTTCCTGCTATACATTATTTTGCTCTCTTCATAGGTAGATGCATTAATGGTAAAGATGAAGCATGTCACATGTGTGTGCCTGATATTAGCGTTCTCAGAAGCGCTGTTTTAGGAGATAAACAATACAACTTGGGGGCTATCATTGCACGTAGGTTGCATAATGATCGTATTCATGGAGATTTCTTTGGTGGAATCTATGCAACCCGTCTAGCTAATTTTCTTGATATACCCATACGTGGGTATGATATTGAGTTGACTCCTGTTTATTTAGATTATGAGGCCATGGTTCGTCATCAGTTTGTTGAGAGGAACGATTAGTTCCTCCAGTACCGACTAATGTTTGACAGACGACGCACCTATCATGTCGCTCTCCCTGCTCCTACTTCCTTTGACTCTCAGGAAAAAGGGAGATATATTATAACCAGGGAGGAGGCGAACGAGTATAATAGGAGGACGGAGACGGCCCATCTCCAAGCGGCAGCTCATGAGGCAATAGCTGCTGCATCTCAGTACGACCCCAGCTACAACTTTGGATATCCGCCAGGCCAGCCGTGGCCATAGACCAACTTAGGCCAAAAGCCTAATCTTGGGGGGTACGTATTTCTTACCGACATTACATTCATGTTCACACACCCATTGCTAGTTGTCGGTGCTCATACTTTTTCATTATATCATCCATGCTAGTTTATTATCCTTTTTTTATGATTTCTTCTTGTGTGTTTAATAAACCTTAAGAAAAAAAAAATAGTTGTAGCTTTTAGCTAGTTTAATTTCCATGCCTGTAGTACTAATAATTAAAAGAAAACCTAAAAAGATTTCTCGTTCTTCTTTTGCTTGTTGGGAGCTTTCCCGTGTAAATAGTTTTGTTTCTTTTGTTTGGGGGGTTGAGAGGAGAAGACCATATTGAAATTGTTGAGTGGCTCTCATATGCGTTATTGTTGATCTAACAAAGAGCCCATTACCTTGTCTTCTCTCTTCAATTAAATGCTTGCAGATTCCAGCTTAGTCCAATGCACGTGCACTATTATTATTATCCACACTATTCGGTCGTGCAAGTGAAAGGCAATAATGATGATTATATGATGAACTTATTGAGATGAGAAAAGCTGGTATGAACTTGACCTCTCTTGTTTTTGTAAATATGATTAGTTTATCATTCCTGATTCAGCCTATTATGAATAAACATGTTTGCAATGACAATTAGAGATTATAGTTGCTTATGCCATGCTTAATTAGCTAGGATCTTATAATGGTTTACCTTGCGTGCCAACATGTTATTAAAATGGTTGTGGTGTGGTATGACAGGGTGGTATCCTCTTTTGAATGATTCGAGTGGCTTGACTTGGCACATGTTCACGCATGTAGTTGAAACAAAATCAACGTAGCCTCTACGATATTTATGTTCATGGTGCATTATATCCTACTCGTGCTTGCATTTAGTGTTGATTAATTTTAATGCATGTTCATGACTGTTGTCGCTCTCTAGCTGGTCGCTTCCCAGTCTTTTGCTAGCCTTCACCTGTACTAAGTGGGAATACTGCTTGTGCATCCAATTCCATAAACCCCACAGTTGTTCCATATGAGTCCACCATACCTACCTATATACGGTATCTACCTGCCGTTCCAAGTAAATTTGTATGTGCCAAATTCTAAAACTTCAAATAAACATTCTATTTTGTATGCTCGAATAGCTCATGTATCAACTAGGGCTGTCCGTATCTTCCCTGTTAGGCGGGTTATTCTCAATAGGAGTGGACTCTGCTCCTCACTCGCGAGAAAATGGCTGGTCACCGGGATGCCCAGTCCCATGCTTTATGCAAATCAAATCAAAATAATTGCAAAGAAAACTCCCCCGGGACTGTTGTTAGTTGGAGGCACTCATTGTTTCCAGCAAGCCATGGATTGATGCTTGTTGGTGGAGGGGGAGTATAAACTTTACCATTCTATTTGGGAACTGCCTATAATGTGTGTAGCATGGAAGATATCGCCATCTCCTGGTTGTTATGTTGACAATGAAAGTATACCACTCAAAATATTATTCATATCTATTTCAAAACCGAGCTCTGGCACCTCTACAAATCCTTGATTCCCTCTGCGAAGGGCCTATCTATTTACTTTCATGTTGAGTCATTATGCTCTTATTAGAAAGCACCAGTTGGAGAGCACCGTTGTCATTTGCATTCATTATTGTTAGTTTACATTGAGTATGACTTGATTGGATCTCTTTTACCATGAATTACAATGTCTAGTCAGTCCTTGATCTTTAAAGGTGCTCTGCATTTATGTTTTACGGTCTTTGAAAGGGCTCGCGAGATACCCATGTTGTTATATCATATCATGATTGTTTTGAGAAAGTGTTGTCATCCGAGATTTATTATTATTGCTCGCTAGTTGATTATGCCATTGATATGAGTAAACATGAGACATAAATGTTATTGTGAATATAGTTAGTTCATAATCTTTGCTGAAAACTTGAATGCTGGCTTTACATATTTACAACAACAAGAGCAAACAGAGTTTGTAAAAGTTTTTCTTTATCACTTTCAGTTTATCAACTGAATTTCTTGAGGACAAGCAAAGGTATAAGCTTGGGGGAGTTGATACGTCTCCGTCGTATCTAGTTTTCCAAACACTTTTGCCCTTGTTTTGGACTCTAACTTGCATGATTTGAATGGAACTAACCCGGACTGGCGCTGTTTTTAGCAGAATTGCCATGGTGTTATTTTTGTGCAGAAATAAAAGTTCTCGGAATGACCTGAAAATCCACATAGAATTATTTGGAATATATAAAAAATACTGGAAGAAAGATCCACGTCAGGGGGGCCACCACATGTCCATGAGGGTGGGGGCGCGTCCTACCCCCTGGGCGTGCCCCCTGCCTCGTGGGCCCCCTGACACTCCAACGACCTCAACCTCGACTCCATATATTCACTTTCGGGGAGAAAAACCAGGGAGAAGGATTCATCGCGTTTTACGATACGGAGCCGCCGCCAAGCCCTAAACTCTCTCGGGAGGGCTGATCTGGAGTCCGTTCGGGGCTCCGGAGAGGGGAATATGTCGCCATCGTCATCATCAACCATCATCCATCACCAATTTCATGATGCTCACCGCCGTGCGTGAGTAATTCCATCGTAGGTTTGCTGGACGGTGATGGGTTGGATGAGATTTATCATGTAATCGAGTTAGTTTTGTTAGGGTTTGATCCCTAGTATCCACTGTGTTCTGAGATTGATGTTGCTATGACTTTGCTATGCTTAATGCTTGTCACTAGGGCCCGAGTGCCATGATTTCATATCTGAACCTATTATGTTTTCATCAATATATGAGAGTTCTTGATCCTATCTTGCAAGTCTATAGTCACCTACTATGTGTTATGATCTGGCAACCCCGAAGTGACAATAATCGGGACCACTCCCGGTGATGACCATAGTTTGAGGAGTTCATGTATTCACTATGTGTTAGTGCTTTGGTCCGGTACTCTATTAAAAGGATGCCTTAATATCCCTTAGTTTCCAATATAGGACCCCGCTGCCACGGGAGGGTAGGAAAAAAGATGTCATGCAAGTTCTTTTCCATAAGCATGTATGACTATATTCAGAATACATGCCTACATTACATTGATGAACTGGAGCTAGTTCTGTGTCACCCTAGGTTATGACTGTTACATGATCGATCGCATCCTAGATAATTCTCTATCACCAATCCATTGCCTACGAGCTTTCCATATATTGTTCTTCGCTTATTTACTTTTCCGTTGCTATTGTTATCATCACTACAAAACACCAAAAATATTGCTTTTGCTACCGTTCCCTTTTACCACCGTTACCACTACTATCATATTACTTTGCTACTAAACACTTTTCTGCAGATATTAAGTTTCCAGGTGTGGTCGAATTGACAACTCAGCTGCTAATACTTGAGAATATTCTTTGGCTCCCATTGTGTCGAATCAATAAATTTGGGTTGAATACTCTACCTCGAAAACTGTTGCGATCCCCTATACTTGTGGGTTATCAAGCACAAACGGTATTGCAATGCTTAGAAACAAGGCCTAGGGTTCATACTTTCACTAGTGCAAGTTCTCTCAATAATAATAACATAATTGGATCATATAACAATCCCTCAACATGCAACAAAGAGTCACTCCAAAGTCACTAATAGCGGAGAACAAATGAAGAGATTATTGTAGGGTGCGAAACCACCTCAAAGTTATTCTTTCCGATCAATCCGTTAGGCTATTCCTGTAAGTGTCACAAACGTCCCTAGAGTTCGCAGTAAAATTACACCTTAAGAAACAAATCAACCAAAACCATAATGTCACCTAGATACTCCAATGTCACCTCAAGTATCCGTGGGTATGATTATACGATATGCATCACACAATCTCAGATTCATCTATTCAACCAACACCAAGAACTTCAAAGAGTACCCCAAAGTTTCTACCGGAGAGTCAAGACGAAAACGTGTGCCAACCCCTATGCATAAATTCACAAGGTCACAGAACTCGCAAGTTGATCACCAAAACATACATCAAGTGGATCACGTGAATATCCCATTGTCACCACAGATAAGCACATGCAAGATATACATCAAGTGTTCTCAAATCCTTAAAGACTCAATCCGATAAGATAACTTCAAAGGGAAAACTCAATTCATCGCAAGGAGATAGAGGGGGAGAAACATCATAAGATCCAACTATAATAGCAAAGCTCGCGGTACATCAAGATCGTGCCATATCAAGAACACGAGAGAGAGAGAGACAGAGGGAGAGAGAGAGAGAGATCAAACACATAGCTACTGGTACATACCCTCAGCCCCGAGGGTGAACTACTCCCTCCTCGTCATGGAGAGCGTCGGGATGATGAAGATGGCCACCGGTGATGGATCCCCCCTCCGGCAGGGTGCCAGAACAGGGTCCCGATTGGTTTTCGGTGGCTATTGAGGCTTGCGGCGGCAGAACTCCCAATCTAGGTTATTTTCTGGAGGTTTCTTTATTTGTAGAAATTTTTGGCGTAGGTCTCATGTCAGGGGGGTCTCCGAGTCGTCCACGAGATAGGGGGACGCGCCCAGGGGGGTAGGGCGCGCCCCCCACCCTCGTGGACGGCTCGGGACTCTTCTGGCCCAACTCTTTTACTTTGGGGGCTTCTTTTGGCCCATAAAAACTCATCAAAAATTGGCACGTCAATTGGACTCCGTTTGGTATTCCTTTTCTGTAAAACTCAAAACCAAGGAAAGAAAAAAACTGGCACTGGGCTCTAGGTTAATAGGTTAGTCCCAAAAATCATATGAAATAGCATATAAATGCATATAAAACATCCAAGATTGATAATATAATAGCATGGAACAATCAAGAATTATAGATATGTTGGAGACGTATCAGCTGGGGGCTTCTTTAACCGAAGTTTCTTAGTATTCCGAGCCTGGAGCTCTCAATATAAGTGTCGCTTGCTGATATACATCCTTTTTGCCATTATATGCACCTCTATGACTTAAGGTTTTGCCAAGCTGGGTTGCCTTGCTCCTGTGTTTATGCCCTACGTTCCTGATTGTTTGGCTAGGGCGTAAAGGGAGCACCTCTGCGATTGTTACAACCGGGTCATCCGGACATGTACCTCAGACGGGTGAAGCCGAAAGCTAGTGTTCTTAAGAGAATAAGTGGCCCACAATCAAGTGACAGACTGTTACATTATGGTAACCTGTCTAACACAGCGGGACACCTTTCTCCCGTCATATGAACCAACACCGCGGCACGCATAATTACAGTATACCAACCCAAGGAAAGGGACCCTTAACGGACCTATTTTCCTTGGAAGATGTTTCTTACATATGTAATATAACATACATCATGAACTAAACTTTTTGTCTGTTCGAGCACAATGACTGGGTTGCTTGGTTTCCGGACATAGTGAATGCTTCTTTCATTTCGAATAGTATCCGGAAACACTCCACCATTTTTTTGGTTCAGAGGTTAAAGCCAAAAGCCTGTGATGACAAATCTTTACATGTTCGGATAAAGGTACAGGTTGATTAATACAAAACACCTATTCCTTATCTATTCCATCTATAAGACTGTCTAAACTACAGTCCCCCTGTGAATACTTCGTAGCTACCATTACTTGGTCATACACCAAATTCACTGGAATTTCTTTCCCATCTGGTCCTTGCGGTCCCACTCGGGACATGTGATTTGGATCTAGCTTGGTGAAGCGTGTTTTCACCATGGCCCAGGCTTCTCGTGCGCCATCAAGATAGGTGGATGTCTTCCATAGCTCGAACCGGCGCCGGGCACCTTTGAACAGGTTTGCCAAGTCCTCCATACTTTCTGGAGGGGTATCAGAGGGCCATAATGCCTTCACCATACTCTTCATGGCTTTCTGGGCCTGAGCATGTACCACGGACAGTTCCTTTAGCACGTCGCCTTGAAATCCGGATACTTCCTCTTCCGGTCGGCCAGTTAACAAACCTGCAGCAACAGAGTCGTGACATTCCGAATTATGGGTTATACTCGAGCACCTCGGGTGGTTCTAAATAAGAGAGGAAGACATACCGAACATGCCGCCTTTCAGCTTCTCATTTTCCTTTTGAGCGGCCAATAATTGAGCCTTTAAGCTATCTATCTCTATGGATAGTTTGTCTTTTTCCCCTCCTAATTATTCTTCCCGGATGCACTTGTTGCGGCCTTTTTCATTTCCGCCAATTTGGCGGTGACGACATTCAGCTGTGTCTGATTCACTTCTAGCTCCTGAGATAGTGTGGTATTTTTCTCTTTGAGAACCTGCGGGACATATCGATCCTTAAATCGACCTCACCGCTTCAAGTCTCGGGGGCTACTGGCACATGACTATCAAAAATTGCATAAACTTTTACCTGTATATCCTTCGAGAACAATTGAGTGACTCCGGAAAGTCCGTCTCGAGCGGCTCGGATATATGCATCCACTGAGCTGAGTGCGTTAAACTCTTGCTCGAAAAAGGACGGAGCACACATAGCCTCTTTCAATCGACGATGATTCATCACGCTCTCCACTTCAGAATTCGTGACTGATACGTCATCCAAATCCTCTTGAGTAGGCGGAACTGGCGTTGCATCGGCTCTCATCCTAGTTGGCGAGTCCGGCACCGGATTAGCGGACATTCGGCTAACAGGTCGTTTTCCCTCCGTCTGCCGCGTACTCCTCCTGATATTAAGGAGAAAAGGAGACTTTTAACAATCCAGGCTCATGCCTAGGCATGTATTAAGCAAACATACCTCTTGGAAGACTATGAGGTTTCTGCAGCACTCCCGGTCCCTTTTCGTTTTGAACGACGGCCTTGCGTAGGAGCCTCCCTTAAGGAGGTACGGTCCCTAGAGCGCCGATCCTATTAAAATCCAGATCAGTACAGCAGATAAAAATGCAAATAGGGATTTTCTTTTAAGGTCCCTCTGAATACTCACGATCCTGAAGGGATAGAGGCGGGGGTAGTCGGTGGTGATAGCCACTTCCGAGCCGTCAAGGCTCGCTTGATAAAATACCCCATCATCGAACTCTCTATATATGTCCGGATCCTCGCAAAAGCTAGGGTCTTTATCATGGTTATGATCCTCTGGCTGTGGAGCAGGACAGTGGACGTCCTCGGTCATCTTCCTCCATGCATGACTATTTGTGGCAACAAAGGGCAAATTTGATTACTGTCTGTAATAGCAATAAAATAGCACAGACGATCGAAATCTTACCCATTCAATGGGGTTGTACATGGAATAGCCTTCTCGGCAGTTTAACCAGAGAAAATCTTCTTTCTCGCCCTTATACAGATCGGCCAAGATTGTGGCCAGCTCGGCTGGTGTATCCGGACCCTTTTGTCTGTAACGGGATGCATCGTCTTCTCCGTTGTAACACCATAAGAGAGTTACTCTAGATTGGAGAGGCTGGACACACATCTTTATCGCAATACCCATGACCACAACTATCGAGAGGTCGGTATGGGGTAGCAACCTGACCTTGCTAGCCAACCTCTTTATCTCCGTACTGTCTTCCTCCTTGGGACTTCGGGGACGCCAGTTGAGACGCTTCTTTAAGGCAGCACTAGAAAATTCAGGGAGGCCGCGCCAAACTGGGTCCGGCAATGGGACGTCATCCATGTAAAACCATTCTGAAGCCCACTATGGGTATACCTCTCTGGGAGTTCCAATGAGGTATCCAAACCCAACTATACGCCATACTTCGGCACCACCCACTTCGAATATGGAACCTCCTCGATGGCGGGGGACGTGGCAAAAGAACTTCCTCGATAGTTCAAAATGGGCCTCGGCGCCTAAGAATAGCTCATAGAGGGCAACAAAACCTAAGGTGTGTAGAATCGAATCTGGGGTAAGGTTGTGTAGTTGGATGCCGTAAAATTCCAATAGTCCCCTGAGGAAGGGATGGATTGGAAATCCTAGGCCCTGTAGCAGGAATGGGATGAAGCACACTCTCTCCTCATTGGGGTTGGGTAAATTCTCAGCCATCACATCATTGCCGATTGAAGCCAATCCCGCCCGAACAGGGACTAGATCTGCGAGGGGAAGATAGCCCTGCGTATGGAGACGGCTCAGCTGAAGATGAGGCACGGAGCAACTCTGCCAATCACCCTCTTGAGGGCCATAGGGGCGTGAGGAGGAACCTGGGGCACTAGCCATATTGGAAAAGCTTTGTTCGTGGCTAGTCTTCACGGTTTTCCTTTCGCGCAATGTGAGATGGCATTAGGGGATCTACATCTCCTTATATAGATGTCGTCCAAGCGTGAAGGGCTTATTTGCAAAAAAACATGGACCATTCGTATTCATGCGGAGCATGGAAATTGAAGCGACAGCAGGGAGGAACCACAAAAGACAAAAACATCAAGGTCATAGCCAGACTGTCGGTCCGAAGTATGACGAAGAACCCGCCTTGCAAAGTCGAAGACATAAGCCGGATACTACGTCGTCATTGAAGGCAAGTTCAGGGGCTACTGAGGGAGTCCTGGATTAAGGGCTCCTCGGGTGTCCGGGTCGTGTGTTATGGGCCGGACTGATGGGCCGTGAATATACAAGGAAGAAGACCTTCCCCCGAGTTCAGATAGAACTCTCCTTTGTGTGGATCGCAAGATTAACATTGGGATGTATAGTTTCCTTCCTTTGTAAACCGACCTTGTACAGCCATGGGCCCCTCTGATGTCTATATAAACCAGAGGGTTTAGTTCGTAGAGGCAATTAGAATTCATATAGGCTATACATCTAGGGTTTAGCCATTACGATCTCGAGGTAGATCAACTCTTGTAACCCCTATATTCATCAAACTCAATCAAGCGGGAAGTAGGGTTTTACCGCCAGTAAGAGGGCCCGAACCTGGGTAAACATCGTGTCCCCTTTGTCTCTTGTTACCTTCGATCCTCAGACGCACAGTTCGGGACCACCTACCCGAGATCGGTCGGTTTTGACACCGACAGTATCCCTCCACCATGAATAACGAAAAATAGCAGGACGTAGGGTATTACTCTCCGGAGGCCCGGACTTGGATAAACCCCTCGTGTGACCTTCGATCTAGGACATCTAGCTACACTTGGAACCCTACCGAGGGATCTGACGGTATTTTGCACCGTTGCCACCCATCTTTCTCACTCCTCGTCCTAGCCATCGGTGGCGGGGGCATGATGAGGAGGCAAATCCGGCATGGTGGCGGCGCGTTTGGAAATATGGAGGTGGACAAGAAGGCTGAAATGAGTAGAGGCAGGGTGGGATCAAAAACCCTCTGTTTCTGTCTCTCTTATAGGCGCCCTAAAACCGAAGCATCGGACGGAACAGGTGATCCTTCCGGTTTGGCAAGTTCCTTTTTTACAGAGAGTTGGTGTGACGGTTGCGGTGACATCACCATTACGCCCCGATATCTACGGGGTGCTCAACAAGAACCATCCAGGTGGCGTTTGGGAGCACTCCAAGCCAAGGCTTCCCCCTGGTGGACCAGGGGCTCCGGGAATCTATCGTCTGGCCTCCCGGCATGAGGGAGCTCACGAAGAAATCTAGAAGAGTGTGGGAGCCTGTCGGAGGTCTCGCGGTCGTCCCCTACGACCTCCGCCATGCTTGGGGGCTACTGACGGGGACCTAAACCAGGGGTGGCTAACGTAAGGGGGCCCGGCCTCCTCGGCTACAAGGGGTCTGTCAGGCCCAAGACAAGAAGCGAACCCTAGGGGGCAGAGGCGACCTTCGTGCCCCCTAGACTAGAGGGCGGCGAAGCCCTAGATTGCATCTACCGACGTGTAAACCTGCCTATATAAAGGGAGGTCTAGTATCCTCTCTCCCATCTATAATTGGATAAGCAAACTCTCGTTAGCAATCCCATACATCATTGTAACCCCTCACACAAGGTATCCCTCCACCATGAATCAACAAAGCCAGCAGGGCGTAGGGTATTACTCTCCGGAGGCCCGAACCTAGATAAACCCCTTGTGCGACCTCCAATTCAGGACTTCCAGTTGCGCTTGGACCAGTACCGTGGGATCTGGCGGTATTTTGCATCGTCCCTTATCCAAATTAGAGCTTTGTTGAGTCAACAAATAATTTTCTTGAGAGTCAGAAACAGTTGTAGCAGAACACTCAGCTCAAGAACAAGATTGTGAAGGAAATATGACACTATCATCATCTATCTGATAAATAATTGGGACTCCAATTTCTGAACTTGGGACATGGGCATCACAGCCATCTCCTATGTTAAAATCTCTGAATGACAAATTAAGTTTATTCCCTTTCATAATAGTGATGGTAACATGTTTTTCCTCTTCGTAGAACTCTGACATTTTAAGAACATAGATACAAAACAACAGAAATTAACTGTGCTGCCGATGTAGAGAAAGCCCACTAGCTAGGAGAGAGGCGATATGGTGGACGAGCTCCTATGCTCCTGCTAAGTGGACCAATGGGACAGTTTGATGCTGGAGGTGTCATTACTGCTTGGTAACGGAGAGTTGACGAAGCCGTGAGTGAACGTTTGGGTGGGCTGCACATGACAGGTGTACAGTTGGTAGACGCTGCTATTTTGTGGGTACTTTTTCGTGAGTAAAAAGGGCTAGCAACATACTTCCTCTATTTCAAAAAAAAACAGCAAAATGCATCCTCTATTTCACAAAAAAAGCAACATACTTCCTCTAAAACAGATAAAGTTAGCAGGACACTTTCGTAAAAATGCTAGTGGGGCGAACACTCTATTATCATTATTTTCCTTTGGTTCTCTTTACATTTTATTTCCAGCTTTACTATTCTTTTGGGTAAAATACAAGAGCTAAAAAAATATAAGTGTTCACCTACATCGAAGGAATGTTCGCGGATATAACAAAAGTTCATGTGTATTACAAAAAAAGTGTGGTAAAAAATGTTCATCATGTTAAAAAATCATCGCATATTAAAAAATCATGTTGTATTTAAAATCTTATCTGCCGTGCACTAAAAATTATTCATATCATAGTTCAAACACGTTTATCATGTGATATAAAAATACCCATCATGTGTTAACACTCTTTATTATAGTTACATGAATTTTTTTCTTAAATGTGTGAACGCTTTTAAAAAAGTGATCATCCTGTAATAATAAAATTCATCATCTAATTTAAAAATTGTGCCTCATGTATTTAAAAAATTCATTGTGTTTGTCAAAATTGCCCATAGTATAATTCAAAACCTTTAACCATACATTGAAAAGTATTCATTTTGTATTTAAAATATTCAGCATGTATTTAGAAAATATTCACCATGTATTGAAAATGTGCATGATATATCTTTAAAAAACACAGTGTACTAAAATATATCTGTTGTGCATTTTAAAAAAGAATCATCATGCATTAAAAGTTTATTATTTGTGTATCATAAAATGTGTGTACTATAAAATAATTTGCTCGGTGCGTAAACCATGTCGTGAGTGCGACACGCGTCACATGGGGCCCACACACATCTATCCCGAATCTTCTCCCCACTCTCGTCTTCTCTGAAACCCCATCTATCGATGCGCTCTAGTCTCTCCACCTCCTTCCAACCACTTTATCTAGCATCTATGCACATTGTTGTGGCCCAGATGTCGCCGCCGACGGAGCTCCAATGCAACGGCGCCAGTGCTGCGACCTGGGCCTTGCCACCGGTGAAGCTCCAATGCAACGCCGTCGGTGCTGCGAACCAGGGCCTCCCCGCCGATGGAGCTCCAATGCAATGCACTGCTGTGACCCGGATGCCCATATGTCGCCGCCGGCGGAGCTCCAATGCAACACCGCCGGTGTTGCAATCCGAGGCCTCGCCGCCGAACGGAGCTACAATGCAACGCGATGCTGTGATTCGGATGCCCAGATGTCGCCGTCGGCGGAGCTCCAATGCAATGCCGCCGGTGCTGCGACCTGGGCCTCGCCGCCAGCGGAGTTCCAATGCAACGCTGCCGGTGCTGTGACCCGGGCCTCGCTGCCAATGGAGCTCCAATGCAACGCGTTGTTCAATGTTTAATGTTTGTTTACAAAATGTTTGCCATGTCTCTGAAAAACGTTCAATGTTTGTTTAAAAAATGTTCAATGTGTATTTAAAAAATGTTTGCCATGACTTTGAAAAATGTTCAATGTTTGTTTAAAAAATATTACTGTGTATTTTAAAAATGAAAGGTAGTTGAGTGTGCAACTGTAGTTGTGTGTGACCAATCGATATACAGTTGTGCGTCACGGACGTGCAACTTCAGTTTTGCTCACGCAAGATGACTTGTTGTGCGGTGTGTGGATAAAATAAAATCAAACTCAAATAGATATAAATCAATCAAACGAAAAAGATTCTTATAAACCTTCACGCAAAATCAAATGGCATAAGAGTTGGATAGACTTTGTTAATTCATTTCTAGGTTAGAATTAGTAAATGATGTTTAAAACTACACGAGGATATTTTCACACCGATGAAGATTTTTTTCTGTTAAATGAAGAATTTGCTTTCAGAATGATTTACGAAGCACTGAACCATCAATAGAAAAAAGAACAATACAAATCATAGTTCGTCCATTCATTCAGAATGAATTAATGATATATGCAACTCAAAAGAAAAAAGAGTAATGATACGTGGAATCCAATTCCAAACTGATGCATTAGTCAAGACTTCATATGTGCTTCACGCTTGTCACCTACGTGAGAAACTTTCCTTATGGGCCAACGGTACATGATGGAATGAGTCACCTGTACTAGGACGGCCTCACACGACCATGCACTGTGTAGTGGGCCCCATGATCCCTAACATTAATAGTATACTCCTGCCAGTTCAGATCTAGATACGACTCGCTACGTATGTGGTCTATACTATAACGATCGGAGTACCAGCCGCTGTTTAAGGCGGTGTGTACGCGATTGGAGCATGTGGCTATGAAGATTTTTTCCCAACATGGGTGGCAGCAGAACCTACATATTGATCAACCACCTCCTTCGATATAGGCATAGTGTCGATCTATAGGACTCTATTGTTGCCGATTTATCTGTTTTATTTCATGCTTTTTATCAGACATTTGGATTTGGCTATGTGCATCCTAGTTATGCAGAGGCCGGGTGTTACTCATAATGTTCTATATCCTCTTGATGCTACATTTTGAGATAATAAAATCGCTCTTTATTGAAAAAAGATCTAGAGACGAACATGCATCGGGGATAAAGTGTATAGGCGAGGACGAGCGGAGTGCGGATTTTTGGAGGCCGAGCTCCAGTGAGCTTGGTATTTTGAAAAAAATCAAAACCCGTACTTAAAAGTTCCAAAAAAATCTGAAAAAATACCATGAAAACTTATATGTATTCCGCAAGAACATGTTAAATTTCGTCGAAAAATGTTATGATTTGTAGGCTGTACAAAAATAACAAATTTCTGGCCCAATAACAAAAATAAAAGGCCCATTAAAAAATGTGTATTTGTCTTTTTCCTGTACGCCGCATGTAAACGTATAATACTATGAAATTTTGCATATACATAGTATACATGTGCATGTGTGTTCAAAAAAATAAAATTTGGAATTTTTCGTGCTCCAAGAAAATAAAAATTGAAAACGAACTAACTGGAGCTGGGCCTCCGTTGGCATTTTCCGAGGACGAGCGCTCCTTTCAATTTTCGCACTAGCTACATGCTTGCTAGCTAGTACAGTATCTTTCAAGAAAGCACCCTTTCACATCCAAGATATAGATTGGCACTAAGCTAGAGAACTGATGAGCTAACCTGGACACTAGATTCTGAAGTGACTACATTCCTGTGAAGGGATCAGAATGGAATGGATCGACCAAGTGCAAGTTACAAGTTGACCTGGCCATCGTTTTCTGGGTGGAGGAGGTGAGCAACCGGAGCAGGGAGAGTACAAGCTTCTCCATCCACCTGGCACTGAATCTGTGTCCATCTATGCGAGAAACGGGGCTCGAATGATTGAGCAAAGAAGCATCTATCCATCGTGCATGGGGCAAGTTGCCGATCATGAGTTCATGGCTAGTGGCGGTCCCGAACACCGTGACATGCATCTCCAGCTAGCCCGCGGCCGCGAGAAGAAGGAAAGAGAGAGGGAGCGGCGTTCGAGATTCAGCAGCGGCAGCAGCGCGTAGCAACCCGAGGCGGGAATGCGCCGACCTGACACGGGCATGCACCGCCGGTGGCGCGCGTGGACGACACTTGTGCTCTCCGGCATCCACCTCGTCCGATCCGACGCTCCATTCAAGATGTGCACGCGTCAGGCATCCATGGCCGGACAGAGGAACACATAGTGAGGTTCTTCGTTTCATGTCGTGTCTGCGATGGACGGGAGTGCCGATGGGGACGAGAGAGGGAGCTTCGTCATCTCTCCCGCCTTTTCCCCGGCGTTTGGCATATGAGATAATGATGAGGGCCACGGAGATGCCTGTCTGGTCCCGGAAAACGATCTCCATTGCCAGTGCAGGCCGAGGTAGCTGCTTCCATACGGCCATGCCCGCGCGCATCCTGATGCCAGATAGCGTGGCTGCTCCAGCTGTGTGCAGTGCAGGGCAAAAAAGCACAAACGTGCGCGCGTGCATGTTTAGCTGCAGGTTACGTCGCAGCTTTACATGTATTCAATTCAATTGCCCGCCCGCGGTTGAAAAAGTTGCTCAACTTAACGCACCAATCATTCCAGTAACCTGCTAGGGGATAGTATATTTTACCCACGCCGTGATTCTGAAAAGACTCGTGCACGTGTGTTTGACCGGCCCGTGTAGTAGCCCAGCCAGTATCCACTGGCCTTGGTTGCTGTAATGCATGCTCCAGCATCTCTTAGATCAGAGAAGATGCAATGGTGCACCGGATCGAGAGGCCGGGCAGGGCTGGCCACTGGCATCCTGGGCTAGATTCCGAAAAGATTCCCACACCGGGCACCCCGACTTGAAGATACAAGCACGGTAGTGGCCAGCAGCCAGCGCGGCAGGAACAAGGAGGCCGCCCTACTGGGCGGGTGCTCGTGCAGGCCGGCAAAACGCATGGTGCAGCAACGTCGTACATGGAAATCCACCCGGTTGACATGGTGCGTCCTGTCGAGACGGCGCGCGCGAGAGTGCGTTCGTCTCGGCCGGGGGCCGAGCTGGTCGGGGTGTGCGATCGCTGCACCTGAAATGATGAAAAAGGGAGGCCGCAGCCGCCCCACCCGCGAGCGTTACCTGAAAGCCCCAGAGCCATTTGCGGATCGTGACATCTTATCATAATGCCATTATTAGGAGCGCAAGGTTCCCGGAAGGCCATGTCTTTTTTTATCTCTAAAAAAGAAAAGACATGGCCCTCCGGATGCCATGTCAATAGTAGAGTATGTCAATAGCCCTTTGCGGATCGTGACAACCGTGTCATAATGCTATTTTAGGGTTGCAAAGGGCCCCTGAAAGGCCACGTCAAAATATGTCAATTGTCGCGTTCCGGCGGTCGGTTTCCTGAGACGCCCCTGTGAGCTACTAGCTGTGACCGTCTGGGTGCGGCCTCATCATTGCACCAGCAAGCGCCGGGAGATGCATCACATCGTCGGATCACCATTGGTAGTGGTGGTGGCCGGGCAGGGTTTGCCAACGTGGATGATATCCATTGTAATTAGACAGTAGATCCTCAATAATGGTACACTGGACACGATAACCTTTTGTATTTTTTTTTTTTTTTGCGGGTGATAACCTTTTGTACTTAAAGGAGGCCAACCTTCTCTAGATGTGGCCAAGAAAAGTCACTATCAGCACATGTCTAAACCTAAGGTGCCCAGTTGAGAAGGCCTCTATAGACCATAGTACGCCCGCAAAAAAAAAGAATGGTTGTGGCTAGGTCTCAGTCGACTGAGACTTTACCAAATCTCAGTCAAGTGATATAGTGTGTAAAAAAACTAAAAATAAAATTTTTGTACGAATCTCCATGCAAAATTAAAGAAAGATAGTATCGACTGAGAGTCTGAGACATAACGAAGTCTCAGTCGACTAAGACTTAGTAAAACTGAAAAAGAATAGACCATAGTAAATACATGGCTACCCTCTTTTTCTCTTTTCTGGGGAGCACCTAATTTTATTTTATTTTGAGGATCTGGGGAGCACCTAGTTAGTTAGGCGCATATGCTATTTTGGCGCTCATGCTGTAAATTAAAGTTTAAATCGTCTCACAACGAGTAATGAGCCAGCCCATTGAACATTGTTTGTTGTGGTTTCCACCCAGTTTTACAAAGGAAAACCCTATACGCCACTCACCGCGACGACTATTTATCGCCTTAAGGATGGAAGTGGCAGCGCGAGGACTCGAACCCTGGTCTCCAGGGGGGTCACGCGCTGAGCTAGCGACCCCACCCAAGTTCGTTTCATGGAAATAACTAGGGACAAGCCATACTTAAAACTACATGAGTGCTTTTCGTCGGGATTTTTTCCTTTTTTTTGTTTTATTTGGTTTCTTTTCTTCTCTGGCTTTCATTTTCTTTCTTCGGGTTTTTTTATTTGTTTCTTCAATTTTTCCTTTGGTTTATTTTGTCTCTTTTTTCTTTTTTCTTTTTTTCTTTGTTTCTTTTTTGGTTTTCATTCTACATTTTTATATACTTGTTCAACATTTTTCAAACACTTGCTCAAATTTTTTCAAATACTTGTTTAACATTTTTATATACATGATCAACATGTTTTCAAATACTTGTTCAGCATTTTTCAAATACTTGTTCAAAATTTCAAATACTTATCTAATATTTTTAAATACTTGTTCAACATTTTTCATATACTCGTTCAATATTTTTTTTAAAAATATTCAACATTTTTCAAATACCTGTTGAACAATTTTAATACTTACTCAACATTTTCAAATACGTAGTAACTGAGGTTTAGTATGTACAATGGCAGACCGGAGTATATGAACCATAATCCGCGGCACATTAAAACTTGTTTTAAAGTTTGAAACATAATTTTTTTAAAAGAAACTCTTTTTGAAACGCAAACATTCTTAGGGGACTCAAATATTTTAAAAACAAACATGAACAAAAAATTGAATAAGTGAATAAATATAAATTATGAACTACTTTCCATAAACGCAAAACAGATTTCGAAAACAATAACAAAATTGGAAAACTGAACATTTTTCAAAATTAAACTATTTTTACAAAAATGAGCATTTTTTGAATTTGGGAAATGGATTGAGAAAACATGATTTTTAAAAAAATGTGAACAAATTTCCCAAACTGCAGTATTTTTGGGAATATGTGAATGAATTTCGGAAACATGAACAATTTTCTGAATTAGTGAAAAAAAATTAAACATGTGGACAAGTTTTTTGAATTTGTGAACAAATTTTGAAACATGAACATTTTGTGAATATGTGAACAAATTTTATGAAAACGAACAAATTTTGAATTCCCCAAACATTTTCGGAAACTTCAACATTTTTAGAATTTGTGAACAATTTTTTAAAGCATGAACGATTTTTGAATCTTGAGAACAAATTTGGAAGTGCGGACTATTTTTTGAATCTTGAGAGCAAATTTTGAAACGAAGAACAATTTTGAAAAATCCTGAAGAAATTTGGAAGCGCGATTTTTTTAAAGCACGAACATTTTTTGATTCTTCAGAACATATTTTGAAATGGAGAATTTTTCAGAACAAATTTGGAAGCGTGAACATTTTTGAGAAACAATATTTTGAGGGAAAAAACGTGAAGGTTGTATGACACAGCGAACACTTTTAGAAATTGTGAATAAAATTTGTAAAAATTCAACAATAAGAAAAATGCAAACAATTTTCGGAAATGGGACATATTTGTAAACTCTTTCAAAAATATAAAAGGTGAAAGTTTTTTTTGAAAACCTGAACAGTTTTCAAATTCGAAAACAAATTTTGGATACTCGAACATTTTTAAAACTTGGAATTTTTTTTGAAACTCCCAAACAAAACTTGAACACATGAACAGTTTGTAAAACTTGTGTACATTTTTTGGAACTCCCGAGCAAAATTTGAAATATGAACATTTTTTGCAATTTGTGAACAATTTTTTAAATGGAAATATTTATGGAAACTCGCAACAAAATTTAAAAATATGAACTTCTTTTTGAATTAGGTGAACAAATTTTGAAATGGGAAGATTTTTGGAAGCTCCCAAACATAATTTGAAACGTGAACAAAAAGAAAATAAAAAGAGAAGAAAAAGGAATTGAAAGATGAAATAAAGAAACAGAAAAACGAAGAAAGAAAAAGAAAAAAAAACAGAAAAAACAACAAAGAAAAAGCAAATGAAAAAAACAGTGAAAACCCGGTTCAACCTTCTAGAAGGTTCCCAAAACCGTTCAGGAACCGTCCAGAAGGTTCCCAAAACCGGACGCTGTAGCGCCTGCGCTATCTCCTAACTGGGCCGGCCCATCTTGATCGCTAGTCGCTCGCCTATCTGTGCGAAGCCTCGACAACTCGACGCAGCGAGCGTCCGTTAGGAAATTCCGACGCTCTAAGCGGCGCTTTCTTGAACTAGCGCCCGCAGCGCATCGTGCACCAGCTCCCGTGGGCCGGCCCGGGAAAGGAGGCGATCGCTGGTTCAGGAGTTGCTCGTTTCCCATCTCGTGGGATCGCCGGTTCAGGGCAGTTGGTCAATGGTTGACCGGGCCAGTTGACTATTTCACAAATACTTTTTCAGAAACCCCCTTCCCCCCAAAAATCACCAAATTCGAAAAAAGTTCATCTCTTTTAAAAAAATGTTCAGCAATTTGGAAGAATAGTTCATCGCATTTCAAAAAAAGTTCATCGAATTTGAAAAATAGTTCATCCAATTTGAAAAAAGTCAATGATTTTGAAAAAAGTTCATCGAAATTGGAAAAAAGTTCATCAGCTTTGAAAAAAGTTCATAGATTTTCAAAAAAGTTCACCAAATTTTAGAAAAAATTCATCAATTTGGGAGAAAGTTCATAGATTTTGAAAAAAGTTCATCGAATTTCAAAAGAAATCATCAAACTAAAGGAAAAGTCCAGGTATTTGCAAACAATTCGGTGAACCAGGATGAAAAAAACAGAAAACAGAAAACAAAAACGAAAAAAGAAAAAAAGAAAAGGGAAACGGGAAACGAGAGAAGAGATAATAAAAGAAAGAGAAAGTTTCGTTTGAAAAGGTTACGCTGCGGTGGTGCAGTGGTTGCTCCACCAAAACTTGGTCTCGCGGGCATGGGTTCGATTCAGCACCAGCACCCGCAATGTGCAGTTCTAATCTCCTCCCTCTAATTAGAGCTAGGCTAATCCTCTTGTCCTTATAATTAGAAGCCCTGCGTGGTTCTAATCTCCTTCCTCTAATTCTCCGGCGATGATTAGCATTTGATAGCGAAGTGCTCCCGGATCGTGAAGGTTGAACACTTGCAACCAAGTAGAGAGGCCGTGCTTTTGGTCTTCAGTTCGAGGTACTGTTCGTGGGCGGTTCGCGGGGTCGTTCATCGACGGTATGAGGGACTCCAAGTACGATCTACACCGACACGTTCTTCTTTGGCTGCAACTTGGTGACGATAATGATCGTGATCCCAACCCGTTATGCATCTTCATATTGATCGTGGGTGTGTGTACGTACGATTTTTTCTTGTTTTCTATTATGTTTCCCTACATTGCTTCCGCGAGAGGTATTGTCGTGGCTCTCGGAAACAGAAAAAAATGTGTTATCTTTTTTTCCTTCCGTGAGAGGCACGGATTTGCTTCAGCGAGAGGTATGATCGTGCCTCTCAGAAACAAAAAGAAACATGTTTTTTTCCTTCCAGAGGCACGGATTTGCTTCATTGAGAGGCATGGATTTGCTACCGCGAGAGGCACGGGCGTGCCTCTCGGAAACGGAAAAAAATATGTTTTTTCCTTCCACAGGAGGCATGGATTTGCTTTCATGAGAGGCATGGCCGTGCCTCTCGAAAACTGAAAAAACATGTTTTTTTTTCTTTTGCGAGAGGCATAGATTTATTTCTCGTGGAGGCACGGTTTTGCTTCCGGGAGAGGCATGGTCGTGCCTCTTGGAAAAAGGGGATATGTTCTCTTTTTTTTTCTTCTATGAGAGGCACGAGTTTACTTCTCGTGGAGACACGGATTTGCTTTCGTGAGAGGCATAGTCGTGCCTCTTTTCGGAAAGGAAAAAAACATGCTCTCAGTTCGGTTTTTTGTCTGATTTTTTCATGAAAAAAAGTTCGTCAGAACATATCAACATGGGATGTTTTTTTTGAAACGGAGGCAAAAGATTTGCCTCATCGATTAATTAATAAGAAGAGAATTGCGCAGTTAATTAACGAAAAATCGGGCTAAAACCGATACAATAGACCACATGCGGACTACTCGCTAAGAAAGAAACTCCATGACCACATGGTCAACCCGGTGGACATACATAAGACGAACAACCACGATTCCTCGCACTTCTATGTTGCAAAGAAATCCTCCATGAAACCAAGGTTGAAGACAATGGACACCACCAAATCCACAGAGACGATCTAATTGGAGATGGTGGTCGAAGAGATTGAGTATCCATCATTAAGCAGCCGCTAACGCCTTACCAATGACACCACTCTTCTTTCCTATACTGCTGAGAGCCTTTTTCATCTTCTTGATTTTGCCCTTAGAAACCTTCTCTGCTAGGAGGCAAACAATCGCCTTGCCAGATCCTGGACTAGCTGCCTCCAAACGGGCGAGCAAGCCGCCAAGCTTTTTCATGAAGACCAACTCGTCAATACATGCCAACATACCATCACGATCAAAGACGGGCGGCCGGATGGACTTTAGCGCCTCAGAATTAGGTGCCAAAAGCACCTACCTCATCAACCCCGACACCCACAGATGCCACCCGGCCAACAGCCACAGGCGACAGAGCAATAGCAACATCCATACCTCCATGGTCCACAAAGGCGAGCGACTGACTGGTCTCCAGCAATGGCTGTGAGGTCGCATTTGGCATAGTCAAGGCCCCTCCAAGCGACTCCATCTCCATAGGAAGCACCATCGAAATAGGCGAAGTGGGCTCCCCACAAAACTTCTACAGCTCAGGCATAATCTGCAGCACCGGAGCCACGACCTCAACAACAGCTTCACTTCCAGAAGTAATCGGCACGACAGGCAACGACGACGGGAAGGATGCACCGCGAGGGGAGAGATCTCCATACATGCCAGCTTCCTCATCGGTAGAACCAACATGGATCTCCGGCGGCAGGGACATAACCGGCACAACCTGGAGCTTGGCAAGAGCGGCCTCTGCACTTGCCAAAAAACTCTCAACTCTCGTCAAGCAGTCTTGCAGCTCGGTGCGGAGCAGCTCAGCCTGCTCCATGAGGACCAACTATTGCGGTACACCTGCTGGGGTAGCATCATTGGCAGGAGCAGACATTGGTGGAGGCGGTGGAGCAGCATGACTTAGCGGCGTAGTCTGGTCTCTAGTGTGTTTTGCACGGCAATGGCGAGCAATGTGGCCAAAGCGAAGGCAATTCCTGCACCGAATTTGGTCCCTGCATGAGTGTGCATGATGAACTCTGGAGAGGCACCAAGAGCATCGGTCCCTCAGCCACACCGGAGGAGTCCATCACACATTGGAAGCGTGACGCCGGAAGTCTATTGAAGATGGTGAATGACGGCGCCCCTTGACGAGGTGCCAGTCCCCAAAGGAATCTCCATGAGGTGCCGACGCACAACACATCAAGATCAGCTTGAGACTTCTCCCTGTAGAAGCATCCAAGCGAATCTCCCCAACCTGAACGCACGAGAGAAGCGACTGGGACGGTGCAAGACATGCTTGCAGAGACGCTTGATGCCAGCGGGGACGACAATGACGTCCGGGGAGCAGTGTTCTCAGTCGGCGTAGCCGTTGGTGTGGGATCTGCCTGATCTCGTCCCGACACGGGTGCAGGTGCCGACACCAGAGGCGGCGACAGCTGGCCGACGGAGTTGCTGGTAGGGGGAGCAATGGTGGTGCCCTGAAGGACCTGGATGGATGTGCCATCCATGGCAGCATGGACGACGGGCAGCCGCGCTGTAGCGGTCGTCTTCATGGTCTTTTGCAGACATCAACCATGGGCCAGATGACCACCTACGGCCAGATCGGCCTTGCGGGAGGCGAGTGCAGCCGCGGCTAGCTCGATGGCAGTAGTGTCGTTGGAGAGGGAGCCAACAGTGTCGTTGGAGTGGGAGCCGGCGGTGTCGTCGGAGCGGCTAAGGTCTTGGTCACGGGGAGCATCACGGACACAGTAGGGCGGGCCAGCATTGGCGGCGGCACTGGATCCTGATCCAGATCCAACCGAGCAGGGGACAGGGACGGCACCGGGATGACGCACTGCACGGAGCCCACGAGGAGCGCGGTAGGAGGTGACGACAGCATGCCAGCCGCCCTGACGCAGGGCTGCGGTTTGGTGGCCGACGGGGCCGGAATGGCGACCGTCGGTGTGGGTGTGGGCGGCTGGTCGCGGTCGTGGGTTAGAAACTCCCGAAGTTGAAGTTAGGAATTGTACGATAAGATATTAACATGGGATCTAGTTTTGAAGATCTCGACGTGAGAAATCCAATGGTGAAAATAGTTCGAGATTTGAACATACGATTTAAAAGATCATTTTCAATACAAGGATCTATGAAAAAAGGAAACTCTTAGGTTGCGACAAGTAACGCACATACATTGTGCCACTTTCGAAACATGAAAAGGAGAAAGTGACCTTTGCAAAGAGTGCTCGTTAGTGATTTCGATCGAAACCTGGTACCTCCCCTTTTCATCTTCATTGCTTTTAATGTCACTCTTGGGCCGGCCCGAAACTGTAGATGCTCGTAGCGAGACTTCCAGTCGTTTCACGTGATGCGAGATATAGTGCTCGCGACTACATTCTAAAGTCGACGCTATGCATAGGATGTGCCCACAAGCGACGGAGTGTGCCAGGTCATTACCTAGCTTAGCATATTTTTATGTATAGTATTCTTCTACGGGTCTTGGGGATCTTCTAAAGGGTTCCTAGATAGGGTTATTTTTTATTTTGGTTTCTCCTACCTATATTTCCCTATATTTTTTTCTGTTTCTTCAAAAATTTAAAAATTGTTTGCCTTTTCCAAAATGTTTCCGATTCAAGAATGTTGTTCATATTTTAAAAACTGCTCTGAGTTTCAATATTTTGTTCATGTTTTTGAAAAATTGTGCAGAATTTTTAAATATATTTGATAGAGGCAAAGGTGTCCCGTCTTTCAATGAGATGGTGGCTATTGTTTTGGGGGAAGTCGACTTTGATGATCCGACTACGAACATGCGAGGACGTCGCGCCTTAACAATCGCTAAACCAACTCCGAGAGATTATTGACCACGCCGGAGCACGATCAACCTAACCACGAAGGTCTGTTTCCTGCAGGCAAATGAAGAACAAGCAAGAAACTAAGATTGCAATCTAGATATTGCGAATATAAGAGGAAAGTTTTATTGATCAAGGTGGGGTTCTATGACGCCTTTGTCTGGTCGTTGAACACAAACGAAGTATGCGAAGTTGCAGCTACGGCGAACTTTAATCTAAACAAAATCCAAAGTCTAAATGACGCCCTAAGGGTTGTATATATGGAGGAAGAGGGGGAAATTTCGTGGCCCATGGAGGAGGGGTCCGAAACCAACCCTAACTCTTGTTTTCCCACACATACGGACTCTAAAAACAACCTATACTTAACTATTTTGAAAATACATGGGCCTGACCTAATAATAAGGTGACGCAGCACCTAGGATATGAAGGAAATATGCCCTAGAGGCAATAATAAAGTTATTATTTATTTCCTTATATCATGATAAAAGTTTATTATTCATGCTAGAATTGTATTAACCAGAAACATAATACATGTGTGAATACATAGACAAACAGAGTGTCACTAGTATGCCTCTACTTGACTAGCTCGTTAATCAAAGATGGTTATGTTTCCTAACCATGGACAAAGAGTTGTTATTTGATTAATGGGATCACATCATTAATTGAATGATCTGATTGACATGACCCATTCCATTAGCTTAGCACCCGATCGTTTAGTATGTTGCTATTGCTTTCTTCATGACTTATACATGTTCCTATGACTATGAGATTATGCAACTCCCGTTTGCCAGAGGAACACTTTGTGTGCTACCAAACGTCACAACGTAACTGGGTGATTATAAAGGAGCTCTACAGGTGTCTCCAAAGGTACATGTTCGGTTGGCGTATTTCGAGAGTAGGATTTGTCACTCCGATTGTCGGAGAGGTATCTCTGGGCCCTCTCGGTAATGCACATCACTTAAGCCTTGCAAGCATTGCAACTAATGAGTTAGTTGCGGGATGATGTATTACAGAACGAGTAAAGAGACTTGCCGGTAACGAGATTGAACTAGGTATGGGATACCGACGATCGAATCTCGGGCAAGTAACATACCGATGACAAAGGGAACAACGTATGTTGTTATGCGGTCTGACCGATAAAAGATCTTCGTAGAATATGTAGGAGCCAATATGAGCATCCAGGTTCCGCTATTGGTTATTGACCGGAGACGTGTCTCGGTCATGTCTACATTGTTCTCGAACCCGTAGGGTCCGCACGCTTAAGGTTACGATGACAGTTATATTATGAGTTTATGCATTTTGATGTACCGAAGGTTGTTCGGAGTCCCGGATGTGATCATCGACATGACGAGGAGTCTCAAAATGGTCGAGACATAAAGATTGATATATTGGAAGCCTATCTTTGGATATCGGAAGTGTTCCGGGTGAAATCGGGATTTTACCGGAGTACCGGGAGGTTACCGGAACCCCCCGGGAGGTATATGGGCCTTAGTGGGCCTTAGTGGAAGAGAAGAGAGGTGGCCAAAGATGGGCCGCACGCCCCTCCCCCCTTGGTCCGAATTGGACAAGGAGAGGGGGCCGGCCCCCCTTCCTCCTCTCTCTCCTCTTCCCCCCCCCTCCACGAATCCTATTCCAACTAGGAAAGGGGGGGAGTCCTACTGAGTAGGACTCCTCCTGGCGCGCCTCTCCTGGACGGCCGGCCCCCCTCCCTTGAACCTTTATATACGGAGGCAGGGGCACCCCTAGAGACACAAGTTGATCCACGTGATCATATTCTTAGCCGTGTGCGGTGCCCCCTTCCACCATAGTCCTCGATAATATTGTAGCGGTGCTTAGGCGAAGCCCTGTGATAGTAGTACATCAAGATCGTCATCACGCTGTTGTGCTGACGGAACTCTTCCCCGACACTTTGCTGGATTGGAGTCCGGGGATCGTCATCGAGTTGAACGTGTGCTAGAACTCGGAGGTGCCGTAGTTTCGGTGCTTGATTGGTCGGGCCGTGAAGACGTACGACTACATCAACCAAGTTAACGCTTCCGTTGCCGATCTACAAGGGTACGTAGATCACACTCTCCCCCTCTCGTTGCTATGCATCACCATGATCTTGCGTGTGCGTAGGAATTTTTTTAAAATTACTACGAAACCCAACAGTGGCATCCGAGCCTAGGTTTATATGTTGATGTTATATGCACGAGTATAACACAAGTGAGTTGTGGGCGATATAAGTCATACTGCTTACCAGCATGTCATACTTTGGTTCGGCGGTATTGTTGGACGAAGCGGCCCGGACCGACATTACGCGTACGCTTACGCGAGACCGGTTCTCCCGACGTGCTTTGCACATAGGTGGCTTGCGGGTGACAGTTTCTCCAACTTTAGTTGAACCAAGTGTGGCTACGCCCGGTCCTTGCGAAGGTTAAAACAGCATCAACTTGGCAAACTATCATTGTGGTTTTGATGCGTAGGTAAGATTGGTTCTTGCTTAAGCCCGTAGCAGCCACGTAAAACATGCAACAACAAAGTAGAGGACGTCTAACTTGTTTTTGCAGGGCATGTTGTGATGTGATATGGTCAAGACATGATGCTAAATTTTATTGTATGAGATGATCATGTTTTGTAACCGAGTTATCGGCAACTGGCAGGAGCCATATGGTTGTCGCTTTATTGTATGCAATGCAATCGCGCTGTAATGCTTTACTTTATCACTAAGCGGTAGCGATAGTCGTGGAAGCATAAGATTGGCGAGACGACAACGATGCTACGATGGAGATCAAGGTGTCGCGCCGGTGACGATGGTGATCATGACGGTGCTTCGGAGATGGAGATCACAAGCACAAGATGATGATGGCCATATCATATCACTTATATTGATTGCATGTGATGTTTATCTTTTATGCATCTTATCTTGCTTTGATTGACGGTAGCATTATAAGATGATCTCTCACTAAATTATCAAGAAGTGTTCTCCCTGAGTATGCACCGTTGCGAAAGTTCTTCGTGCTGAGACACCACGTGATGATCGGGTGTGATAGGCTCTACGTTCAAATACAACGGGTGCAAAACAGTTGCACACGCGGAATACTCAGGTTATACTTGACGAGCCAAGCATATACAGATATGGCCTCGGAACACGGAGACCGAAAGGTCGAGCGTGAATCATATAGTAGATATGATCAACATAGTGATGTTCACCAATGAAACTACTCCATCTCACGTGATGATCGGACATGGTTTAGTTGATTTGGATCACGTAATCACTTAGAGGATTAGAGGGATGTCTATCTAAGTGGGAGTTCTTTAAGTAATATGATTAATTGAACCTAAATTTATCATGAACTTAGTACCTGATAGTATCTTGCTTGTTTATGTATGATTGTAGATAAATGGCCCGTGCTGTTGTTCCGTTGAATTTTAATGCGTTCCTTGAGAAAGCAAAGTTGAAAGATGATGGTAGCAATTACACGGACTGGGTCCGTAACTTGAGGATTATCCTCATTGCTGCACAGAAGAATTACGTCCTGGAAGCACCGCTGGGTGCCAGGCCTGCTGCTGGAGCAACACCAGATGTTGTGAACGTCTGGCAGAGCAAAGCTGATGACTACTCGATAGTTCAGTGTGCCATGCTTTACGGCTTAGAACCGGGACTTCAACGACGTTTTGAACGTCATGGAGCATATGAGATGTTCCAGGAGTTGAAGTTAATATTTCAAGCAAATGCCCGGATTGAGAGATATGAAGTCTCCAATAAGTTCTATAGCTGCAAGATGGAGGAGAACAGTTCTGTCAGTGAGCATATACTCAAAATGTCTGGGTATAATAATCACTTGATTCAAATGGGAGTTAATCTTCCAGATGATTGCGTCATTGACAGAATTCTCCAATCACTGCCACCAAGCTACAAGAGCTTCGTGATGAACTATAATATGCAAGGGATGAATAAGACTATTCCCGAGCTCTTCGCAATGCTGAAAGCTGCGGAGGTAGAAATCAAAAAGGAGCATCAAGTGTTGATGGTCAACAAGACCACTAGTTTCAAGAAAAAGGGCAAAGGGAAGAAGAAAGGGAACTTCAAGAAGAACAGCAAGCAAGTTGCTGCTCAAGAGAAGAAACCCAAGTCTGGACCTAAGCCTGAAACTGAGTGCTTCTACTGCAAGCAGACTGGTCACTGGAAGCGGAACTGCCCCAAGTATTTGGCGGATAAGAAGGATGGCAAGGTGAACAAAGGTATATGTGATATACATGTTATTGATGTGTACCTTACTAATGCTCGCAGTAGCACCTGGGTATTTGATACTGGTTCTGTTGCTAATATTTGCAACTCGAAACAGGGACTACGGATTAAGCGAAGATTGGCTAAGGACGAGGTGACGATGCGCGTGGGAAACGGTTCCAAAGTCGATGTGATCGCAGTCGGCACGCTACCTCTACATCTACCTTCGGGATTAATATTAGACCTAAATAATTGTTATTTGGTGCCAGCGTTAAGCATGAACATTATATCTGGATCTTGTTTGATGCGAGACGGTTATTCATTTAAATCAGAGAATAATGGTTGTTCTATTTATATGAGTAATATCTTTTATGGTCATGCACCCTTGAAGAGTGGTCTATTCTTATTGAATCTCGATAGTAGTAACACACATATTCATAATGTTGAAGCCAAAAGATGCAGAGTTGATAATGATAGTGCAACCTATTTGTGGCACTGCCGTTTAGGTCATATCGGTGTAAAGCGCATGAAGAAACTCCATACTGATGGACTTTTGGAACCACTTGATTATGAATCACTTGGTACTTGCGAACCGTGCCTCATGGGCAAGATGACTAAAACGCCGTTCTCCGGTACTATGGAGAGAGCAACAGATTTGTTGGAAATCATACATACAGATGTATGTGGTCCGATGAATATTGAGGCTCGTGGCGGATATCGTTATTTTCTCACCTTCACAGATGACTTAAGCAGATATGGGTATATCTACTTAATGAAACATAAGTCTGAAACGTTTGAAAAGTTCAAAGAATTTCAGAGTGAAGTTGAAAATCATCGTAACAAGAAAATAAAGTTTCTACGATCTGATCGTGGAGGAGAATATTTGAGTTACGAGTTTGGTGTACATTTGAAACAATGCGGAATAGTTTCGCAACTCACGCCACCCGGAACACCACAGCGTAATGGTGTGTCCGAACGTCGTAATCGTACTTTACTAGATATGGTGCGATCTATGATGTCTCTTACTGATTTACCGCTATCGTTTTGGGGTTATGCTTTGGAGACGGCCGCATTCACGTTAAATAGGGCACCATCAAAATCCGTTGAGACGACGCCTTATGAACTATGGTTTGGCAAGAAACCAAAGTTGTCGTTTCTGAAAGTTTGGGGCTGCGATGCTTATGTGAAAAAGCTTCAACCTGATAAGCTCGAACCCAAATCGGAGAAATGTGTCTTCATAGGATATCCAAAGGAGACTATTGGATACACCTTCTATCACAGATCCGAAGGCAAGACTTTTGTTGCTAAGTTCGGAAACTTTCTGGAGAAGGAGTTTCTCTCGAAAGAAGTGAGTGGGAGGAAAGTAGAACTTGACGAGGTAACTGTACCTGCTCCCTTATTGGAAAGTAGTGCATCACAGAAAACTGTTTCTGTGACACCTACACCAATTAGTGAGGAAGCTAATGATAATGATCATGAAACTTCAGAACAAGATACTACTGAACCTCGTAGATCAACCAGAGTGAGATCCGCACCAGAGTGGTACGGTAATCCTGTTCTGGAAGTCATGCTACTAGATCATGATGAACCTACGAACTATGAAGAAGCGATGGTGAGCCCAGATTCCGCAAAATGGCTTGAAGCCATGAAATCTGAGATGGGATCCATGTATGAGAACAAAGTATGGACTTTGGTTGACTTGCCCAATGATCGGCAAGCAATTGAGAATAAATGGATCTTCAAGAAGAAGACTGACGCCGACGGTAATATTACTGTCTACAAAGCTCGACTTGTCGCAAAAGGGTTTCGGCAAGTTCAAGGGATTGACTACGATGAGACCTTCTCACCCGTAGCGATGCTTAAGTCTGTCCGAATCATGTTAGCAATTGCCGCATTTTATGATTATGAAATTTGGCAGATGGATGTCAAAACTGCATTCCTGAATGGATTTCTGGAAGAAGAGTTGTATATGATGCAACCGGAAGGTTTTGTCGATCCAAAGGGAGCTAACAAAGTGTGCAAGCTCCAGCGATCCATTTATGGACTGGTGCAAGCCTCTCGGAGTTGGAATAAACGCTTTGATAGTGTGATCAAAGCATTTGGTTTTATACAGACTTTTGGAGAAGCCTGTATTTACAAGAAAGTGAGTGGGAGCTCTATAGCATTTCTGATATTATATGTGGATGACATATTACTGATTGGAAATGATATAGAATTTCTGGATAGCATAAAGGGATACTTGAATAAGAGTTTTTCAATGAAAGACCTCGGTGAAGCTGCTTACATATTAGGCATAAAGATCTATAGAGATAGATCAAGACGTTTAATTGGACTTTCACAAAGCACATACCTTGACAAGATTTTGAAGAAGTTCAAAATGGATCAAGCAAAGAAAGGGTTCTTGCCTGTGTTACAAGGTGTGAAGTTGAGTCAGACTCAATGCCCGACCACTGCAGAAGATAGAGAGAAAATGAAAGATGTTCCCTATGCTTCAGCCATAGGCTCTATCATGTATGCAATGCTGTGTACCAGACCTGATGTGTGCCTTGCTATAAGTCTAGCAGGGAGGTACCAAAGTAATCCAGGAGTGGATCACTAGACAGCGGTCAAGAACATCCTGAAGTACCTGAAAAGGACTAAGGATATGTTTCTCGTATATGGAGGTGACAAAGAGCTAATCGTAAATGGTTACGTTGATGCAAGCTTTGACAATGATCCAGACGATTCTAAATCGCAAACCGGATATGTGTTTACATTAAACGGTGGAGCTGTCAGTTGGTGCAGTTCTAAACAGAGCGTCGTGGCGGGATCTACGTGTGAAGCGGAATACATAGCTGTTTCGGAAGCAGCGAATGAAGGAGTCTGGATGAAGGAGTTCATATCCGATCTAGGTGTCATACCTAGTGCATCGGGTCCAATGAAAATCTTTTGTGACAATACTGGTGCAATTGCCTTGGCGAAGGAATCCAGATTTCACAAGAGAACCAAGCACATCAAGAGACGCTTCAATTCCATCCGGGATCTAGTCCAGGTGGGAGACATAGAGATTTGCAAGATACATACGGATCTGAATGTTGCAGACCCGTTGACTAAGCCTCTTCCACGAGCAAAACATGATCAGCACCAAGGCTCCATGGGTGTTAGAATCATTACTGTGTAATCTAGATTATTGACTCTAGTGCAAGTGGGAGACTGAAGGAAATATGCCCTAGAGGCAATAATAAAGTTATTATTTATTTCCTTATATCATGATAAAAGTTTATTATTCATGCTAGAATTGTATTAACCGGAAACATAATACATGTGTGAATACATAGACAAACAGAGTGTCACTAGTATGCCTCTACTTGACTAGCTCGTTAATCAAAGATGGTTATGTTTCCTAACCATGGACAAAGAGTTGTTATTTGATTAACGGGATCACATCATTAGTTGAATGATCTGATTGACATGACCCATTCCATTAGCTTAGCACCCGATCGTTTAGTATGTTGCTATTGCTTTCTTCATGACTTATACATGTTCCTATGACTATGAGATTATGCAACTCCCGTTTGCCAGAGGAACACTTTGTGTGCTACCAAACGTCACAACGTAACTGGGTGATTATAAAGGAGCTCTACAGGTGTCTCCAAAGGTACATGTTGGGTTGGCGTATTTCGAGATTAGGATTTGTCACTCCGATTGTCGGAGAGGTATCTCTGGGCCCTCTCGGTAATGCACATCACTTAAGCCTTGCAAGCATTGCAACTAATGAGTTAGTTGCGGGATGATGTATTACAGAACGAGTAAAGAGACTTGCCGGTAACGAGATTGAACTAGGTATGGGATACCGACGATCGAATCTCGGGCAAGTAACATACTGATGACAAAGGGAACAACGTATGTTGTTATGCGGTCTGACCGATAAAAGATCTTCGTAGAATATGTAGGAGCCAATATGAGCATCCAGGTTCCGCTATTGGTTATTGACCGGAGACGTGTCTCGGTCATGTCTACATTGTTCTCGAACCCGTAGGGTCCGCACGCTTAAGGTTACGATGACAATTATATTATGAGTTTATGCATTTTGATGTACCGAAGGTTGTTCGGAGTCCCGGATGTGAACACGGACATGACGAGGAGTCTCGAAATGGTCGAGACATAAAGATTGATATATTGGAAGCCTATATTTGGATATCGGAAGTGTTCCGGGTGAAATCGGGATTTTACCGGAGTACCGGGAGGTTACCGGAACCCCCCGGGAGGTATATGGGCCTTAGTGGGCCTTAGTGGAAGAGAGGAGAGGTGGCCAGAGATGGGCCGCGCGCCCCTCCCCCCTTGGTCCGAATTGGACAAGGAGAGGGGGCCGGCCCCCCTTCCTCCTCTCTCTCCTCTCCCCCCCCCTCCACGAATCCTATTCCAACTAGGAAAGGGGGGGAGTCCTACTCCCAGAGGGAGTAGGACTCCTCCTGGCGCGCCTCTCCTGGCCGGCCGGCCCCCTCCCTTGAACCTTTATATACGGAGGCAGGGGCACCCCTAGAGACACAAGTTGATCCACGTGATCATATTCTTAGCCGTGTGCGGTGCCCCCTTCCACCATAGTCCTCGATAATATTGTAGCGGTGCTTAGGCGAAGCCCTGCGACAGTAGTACATCAAGATCGTCACCACGCCGTCGTGCTGACGGAACTCTTCCCCGACACTTTGCTGGATCAGAGTCTGCGGATCGTCATCGAGCTGAACGTGTGCTAGAACTCGGAGGTGCCGTAGTTTCGGTGCTTGATCAGTCGGGCCGTGAAGACGTACGACTACATCAACCAAGTTAACGCTTCCGTTGTCGATCTACAAGGGTACGTAGATCACACTCTCCCCCTCTCGTTGCTATGCATCACCATGATCTTGCATGTGCGTAGGAAATTTTTTGAAATTACTACGAAACCCAACAGGATAGTCTCTGGACAAAATTTATGAAGTGGCATCTTGTATATTTTGTCCAAGGCTTCATGCACTCCTTATGGCGGCTTCAAAGTCCTGAAATCATCACTTGTAACTCCATTCTTGATCCCCTTGCGCATGCCATCATCTCCATGCTTGGTCTTGCTCCGGTGTTCATCCCTCTTATCCATGTCAGGTCCTTCATTTGTAACCAAAACAAATGTATCCAATTTAGACAGCATCATATTCTCATGAACATTAGAATCATTACCAAGAAACGAAAGTACGTGATAATTTAATTGGCGTGCGCGAGCTCTAGTAATTGGTCCAGTATGTATAGCAGCAGGGGTTGTGGGTGTAACAATGGTATTGATGTCCTCATCATCCTCCCCTTCTTGAAATGAAGTCGTCCTCGACGGAAGCTCATCTTCCTCACCCAAATAAGGCTTCAAATCTGCAATGTTAAAAGTGGAACTAACCCCAAAATCTGCAGGCAGCTCAAATTTATATGCATTATCATTTATTTTCTCTAACACCTTAAAAGGATCATCAGCACGTGGCATTAGCTTTGATTTGCACAATTTAGGAAATATATCCTTACGCAAATATAACCAAACAAGATCTCCAGGTGCAAACACAACATGTTTTCTACCCTTATCTTCAGCAAGTTTATATTTAGCATTCAGACGCTCAATGTTTTCCTTAGTTAACTCATGCATTTTTAAAATCAATTTAGCACGTTCTTTAGCATCAAAATTAACCTTCTCCGAAGATGGAAGAGGCAACAAATCAATAGTTGCACCAGGTACGAAACCATATACAATTTCAAAAGGGCACATCTTAGTAGTAGAATGCAATGAATGATTATAAGCAAATTCAATATGAGGCAAGCATTCTTCCCATATTTTCTTATTATTCTTCAAAACAGCCCTAAGCATAGTAGACAATGTTCTATTGACTACTTCAGTTTGTCCATCAGTTTGGGGTGACAAGTAGTACTAAAAAGCAGTTTAGTCCCCAACTTAGCCCATAAACATCTCCAAAAGTGGCTAAGAAATTTAGTATCATGATCTGGAACAATAGTATTTGGCACACCATGCAAGCGAATAATTTCACGAAAGAACAAATCAGCAACATTAACAACATCATCGCTTTTATGACATGGTATAAAGTGTGCCATTTTCAAAAAGCTATCCATGAGAACAAATATGCTATCCCTCCCCTACTTTGTTCGAGGTAAACCTAAAACAAATTCCATAGATATATCCTCCCAAGGAACACTAGGTACAGGCAAAATATATAAATCATGAGGATTGAGTCGTAACTTAGCTTTTTGACATGTAGTCCAGCGAGCAACAAAACACTCAACATCTCGTCTCATCTTTGGCCAAAAGAAATGTGTAGCAAGTATATCCTCCGTCTTCTTGACGCCAAAGTGTCCCATTAATCCTCCTCCATGCGCCTCCTACAACAACAAAAGAGGAACGGAGCTAGCTGGAATGCATAGCTTGTTAGCACGAAACACAAATCCATCGTTAAGAACGAACTTGTTCCAAGTTCTCCCTTCCTTACAATTCTGCAATACATCTTTAAATTCAGCATCATGCACATATTGATCTTTGATGGTCTCCAAACCAAATATTTTAAAGTCAAGTTGTGAAAGCATAGTATAACGACGAGACAATGCATCAGCAATAAAATTTTCTTTACCCTTCTTTTGTTTAATGACATAAGAGAAAGTCTCAATGAATTCAACCCATTTAGCATGTCCACGGTTCAGTTTTGCTTGACTTTTAATGTGTTTCAAAGATTCATGATCAGAATGTATAACAAATTCCTTGGGCCATAAATACTGTTGCCATGTTTCTAAGGTCCGAACAAGAGCATATAATTCTTTATCATAAGTAGAATAGTTCAGACTAGGCCCACTCAATTTTTCAAAAAAGTATGCAACAGGTTTGCCATCTTGTAATAACACACCTCCTAATCCAATTCCACTAGCATCACATTCAAGCTCAAAAGTCTTATTAAAATCAGGAAGTTGGAGTAAAGGAGCATGTGTCAACTTATCTTTCAATACCATGAAGGCTTTTTTCTGTGCGGTACCCCAAACAAAAGGCACATCCTTATTTGTAAGCTCGTTGAGAGGTGCAGCAATGGTGCTGAAATCTCTCACAAAACGCCTATAGAAACCAGCGAGGCCAAGCAAACTGCTCACTTGTGTGACCGTTTTGGATTGCGGCCAACTCTCAATAGCTTCAATCTTGGCTTTATCAACTTCAATTCCCTATGGAGTAACAATATAGCCAAGAAAAGATACTCGGTCGATGCAAAAGGTGCACTTCCCAAGGTTACCAAACAAACGTGCATCACGTAGATCAATAAAAACAGCACATAAATGTTGCAAATGTTCCTCCAAGGATTTGCTATAAATCAATATGTCATCAAAGTAAACTACCACAAATCGTCCAATGAAAGCACGTAAAACTTCGTTCATTAATCTCATGAAAGTACTAGGTGCATTAATTAACCCAAAAGACATGACTAACCACTCATATAATCCAAACTTAGTTTTAAATGATGTTTTCCATTCATCTCCCAATTTCATACGAATTTGATGGTATCCACTATGCAAATCAACTTTGGAGAATATTGTAGAGCCACTCAATTCATCAAGCATATCATCTAGCCTAGGAATAGGATGACGATAACGAATAGTAATATTATTAATGCCTCTATGAAAGTGCAACTATCCCTAGGTGGTTTTGGTAATTCATAACAACATATAGCTCATTGAGCTAATGCTATTCCAAGATGATTATTTCAGGAAATCTCAATGATTGGCATGGCATGGATGTGAAAGTGGAACCCTCAAAATGCTAAGGACAAAGGATTGGCTCAAGCTCAAAAGCTCAAGACTCTTCATTTTATATTTTAGTGATCCAAGATCACATTGAGTCTTTAGGAAAAGCCAATACTATCAAGGAGGGATGACGTGTTGCTTAATGAGCCTCTTGCTTCATGTGCTTAGTGATATGCTCCAAAACCCTCAGCTACTTTCCCATATCCACATATGACCTAAACCCTAAGCCAAACTCGGTCCTACCGATTCTTCCTATCCGGCGCCACCGAGTTTCACTTGTCATTAGCCACTGCCAAACCCTAGCAATTCGGTCCTACCGATAGGGATCTCGGTCTCACCGAGATGGGGTTGCAAACTCTCTGTTTCCCTTTCATAACTTTTCGGTCCCACCAAAAGAGCGAATCGGTCCCACCGAGATTGCAATGTAAACTCAGTGTTTCCCCTTTGTAACTTTTTTGTCTCACCGAGTTCCACTCGGTCTCATCGAAAGAGCAAATCGGTCCCACCGAGTTTGCCTGACCAACTCTCTGGTTAGCTAATTACCAAATTCAGTCTCACCGAGTTTGTGTAATCGGTCTCACTGAGATTACGTTATGCCCAAACCCTAACCATATCGGTCCTACCGAGTTGCATGTCAGTCCCACCGAAAATCTCTAATGGTCACTAGGTTTACTTTTTCGGTCCGACCGAGCTTATTGATTCGGTCCCACCGAGATTGGAAAACTGTGTAACGGTTGGATTTTGTGTGGAGGCTATATATACCCCTCCACCTTCTTCTCATTCGAGGAGAGAGCCATCAGAACACACACACCATTCCAACTCATATGTTCTGAGAGAGAACCACCTACTCATGTGTTGAGACCAAGATATTCCATTCCTACCATATGAATCTTGATCTCTAGCCTTCCCAAGTTGCTTTCCACTCAAACCTTCTTTCCACCAAATCCAAATCCTATGAGAGAGAGTTGAGTGTTGGGGAGACTATCATTTGAAGCACAAGAGCAAGGAGTTCATTACCTACACACCATTTGTTACTTCTTGGAGAGTGGTGTCTCCTAGATTGGCTAGGTGTCACTTGGGAGCCTCCGACAAGATTGTGGAGTTGAACCAAGGAGTTTGTAAGGGCAAGGAGACCGCCTACTTCGTGAAGATCTACCGCTAGTGAGGCAAGTCCTGTGTGGGCGATGGCCATGGTGGGATAGACAAGGTTGCTTCTTCGTGGACCCTTTGTGGGAGGTTGCTTCTTCATGGACCCTTCGTGGGTGGAGCCCTGTGTGGACTCGCGCAACCGTTACCCTTGGGTGGAGCCCTGTGTGGACTCGCGCAACCGTTACCCTTCGTGGGTTGAAGTCTCCATCAACGTGGATGTAGGATAGCACCACCTATCCGAACCACGGGGAAACATCCGTGTCTCCAATAACGTTTGAATTCTCCAAACCCTTCCCTTTACATTCTTGCAAGTTGCATGCTTTACTTTCTGCTGCCAATATACTCTTTGCATGCTTGCTTGAATCACGTGATGATTGCTTGACTTGTCCTAAATTAGCTAAAATCTGCCAAGAACTAAAATTGGGAAAAGGTTAAGTTTTTATTTGGTCAAGTAGTCTAATCACCCCCCCTCTAGACATACTTTCGATCCTACAAGTGGTATCAGAGCTTTGGTCTCCATTTGCTTGATCTCCATAGCTTTTGGTGGTCATAGCCTTGGTTTCACAACCTAGGAGAGTATGGCGTCTAGCGAGGGAAATTATCACCGTAGAGGTCCTTACTTTGATGGTACTAATTTTGCTAGTTGGAAGCATAAAATGAAAATGCATATTCTTGGACATAACCCCGCCGTTTGGGCTATTGTGTGTGTTGGTTTGCAAGGTGACTTCTTTGATGGGAAAGAACCAAACCGTGAAGCTACCGCGGATGAGTTGAAGATGTTGCAATACAATGCTCAAGCTTGTGATATTCTCTTCAACGGATTATGCCCCGAAGAGTTCAACAAAATCAGCCGTCTTGAGAATGCAAAGGAAATTTGGGACACTTTGATTGATATGCACGAAGGTACCGACTCCGTCAAGGAATCCAAGTTGGATGTGCTTCAAAGCCAACTTGACAAGTTCAAGATGAAGGATGGTGAAGGTGTCGCTGAAATGTACTCTAGGCTTGCTCTCATCACAAATGAGATTGCCGGCTTAGGAAGTGAAGAGATGACCGACAGATTCATCATCAAGAAGATTCTAAGAGCCTTGGATGGAAAATATGATACCGTGTACACATTGATCCAAATGATGCCCAATTACAAAGATCTCAAGCCAACGGAGGTGATTGGAAGAATTGTTGCTCATGAGATGCCACTTAAGGATAAAGAGGAACTTCACAACAAATCAAGTGGTTCCTATAAAGCCTCATGTGAAGCCCCTACATCATCAAGTGAGAAACAAGACTTCAATGAAGAATTGAGCTTAATGGTGAAGAACTTCAACAAGTTCTACAAGAGTAGAAGCAAAGATAGAAGCTTCAAGTCAAGGTCCTACAATGACAAAAGATCTTCTAGTCGAGAGCGAAACTGCTACAATTGTGGAAGACCCGGACACTATTCCAATGAGTGTACGACTCCCTACAAGAGAAGAGAAGATTCTCCAAGAAGAAGAAGCAAAGAATCACCACCAAGAGAGAGAAGGAGTAGAGATGATCATTATGAACGAAGATACTCACAGAGAAGCAAGGATTCGGAAAGGAAGGAAAAATCATCAAGGAGCTACACAAGACGAAGACATCAAGCTCATGTTGGTGAATGGGTATCCGGCTCCGACTCCGACAACCACTCCGAGAGAAGTTATCACTCCGACTCCGAAGATACTCAAGATGAAAGTGTTGCCGGTCTAGCACTTGTGTCAACCAACTCCTATGACATATTTGACTCACCCAATGAAGGAATTGGAAGATGCTTCATGGCCAAAGGTCCTAAGGTAACACACCCCGAGTATGTTGATTTCAATAGTGATGAAGATGACTTGTTAGGTGATGATTTGCTTGGTGACAACTCTAGTGATGAATATTATGATGAAAGACCAATTAATCATGATAATCAAGATAAAATGAATGACAATGATAAGGAGAAGATTGAGGCCCTAACTAAAGAACTAAACACTCTTAAGTTAGCTCATGAAACCATCTTCAAAGATCATCGAGAACTTTTAAGAGCTCATGAGAAATTACGCTTTGAAAAGCTCAATCTTGAGCAAGAGCATGAGTTCTTAAAAGCAATCAATGATGATCTCCGCAAGAAAAGTTCTTCTTACATTACCAAGCGTTTACTCTTATCCACTTACATGCCTCAAGTCAAGTCAAGTAACAAGAACAAGAAAGATTCTTCCTCTAGTAGTAACAATGATCATGTTAAATCCAATATTGTTGCTTCTAGTAGTTCTCTTGATTCCACTAATGATTCTCTTAGCCAAGTTACACTTGAGCAAGAAAATAGCTTATTGAAGGGAATTATAGAGAAAGGAGTGTACAAAAGCCTTGCCGGGAGTAAGCAATTCGAAGAAATTGTGCGCAAGCAAGGAATGCACCGGAAGAATCAAGGTGTTGGTTTTGAACGAAAGTTCAATGCCAATGGAGTTGAGTGGGAAGAAGATCAATACCCCAAGACAAAGTTTGTCCCTCAACAAGAGAAGTATGCTTCTTTCAAGGGGACACAAGCTCAAGATGATCTTCCACCACAAGACTACGAGCAAAAAGGCAAGGACAAGCTTCAAGAGGAAATTGATGCATTTGAAGAAGCTCCTAAGACCTTAGTCAAGTGGATTCCCAAGACTACTTCAAGTTCCACTTCATTAAGTACGACTAAAACTCCAAGGATTCCCATCAAGATGATGTGGATCCAAAAGAAGAAGAACTAGAGAGTTCTTGAGGGTGACTCCGCCAACATACTTCACTCTTATCATTTTGGCAAGAACAAGTGCAATCAACTTCCACATCTTGCACTAGTTCAAGGAGTCACAAACCCTCTTGTTGGTAAGACAAGGGACAAGGTAACCTAAAAGTTTTCATGGACATCATCTTTTGTGTGCATCACTCTATGTCTATGGATATCCTTGTTTGTTCCTTGTGGGACTAACCCATGTAGGTATTGAAAGTGCAATTCACTCAAATGGATAGCTCCAAGAGATCAACATCAACATTGAGCATCCACATCTTCAATATCTACATGAAGTCATCATCGACAAAACCCAAGGTTAGTTCATCCCTCTTAGGGGGGATATCACATCTAGGGGGAGCTTTACTCTAAGACTTGAGCTAAAGCAACTCTAAAGATGTGAACACAACAATGCTTTATGTAAAAGTGGTAACCCCACTTGAGCTTAAACGATGAGTAGACCTATGATCAAGTGTTCTCACTTGGCTCCTAAGTCAATATACTCATATATAGATGACCTAGTCATCGCAAATTGCTTGATAGATGCTAGAATTGGTTGTGCATGCCTTGTCACATATTTCATTTGCCATCTTATTGTGTGAGCATGCCAGTTGCATATTTTACTCATTCGAGGACATCCACTTGTTGTTTTGATTGTTTGGTTTTATCTTCTTTTGCCAAGTGGATGGACAAGAATGCCTAAGAACCTCCTCTATCTATCTATGCTTTTCTCGTCTCAAACTCTATTCATGCTGCATCACAAAATTTGATCAAGTCAGATTCGAACCACTCTGTGTGAGGAGCGCTCGAAGTCCCCAATTCGTCATAGACTTAAACTTCCAAAACATCTTTATGATTCTCGGTCTGACCGATACTCCACTTTCGGTCCTACCGAGATCATTAAGTTGATCTAGGTTTTCGATTTCGGTGCAACCGATTTGAACCTTTCGGTCACACCGAGTTTCAGTAACTGCTTGCAGTTATGAATCTCGGTGCCACCGAGTTGTTCCACTCGGTCACACCGACAGGGTCGGGCTATATATAGTCACGAGCAAAATTTTGGAAATTTCTCCGAACCTCTTCGCCCGCGTGATAGCCTGCTCTGCCCTCATGGTCTCCGGATCGTCTTCTCGCCGCCAGCCGCATCTAGTTGCTGGTCTCCGTCGCCGTCAACGGGAATTCTGCCCCACCGTTGCCGCCGTAGCAAGTCCCCGCCGAACTAGGGTATGGACTTGATCTTTGTGCTATTCCTCAATCTGATTCCTAGCACATTGTGATCATATTGATTCTAGCCACGTTTGATAAACTTCTATCCAGTCAAAACGCCCGTAGATTAGGTTTGATTCGAAAATTCTAGGTTTAGGTGTCCGCCGAAACCATCTCGGACCCACCGAGTTGAAAAACTCGGTCCCACCGATTTGGCTTATGCCATTGCACAAGTGAGACTCGGTCTGACCGAGAATTACTTATCGGTGTGACCGATTTTTGAACTCAGTGAAACCTTAGCAGTCTCGGTGCCACCGAACTGTGACTCGGTCCTACCGAGTTCACTAGTTTAGGTTCCAAAACTGCTTCGATATCACCGAGTTTGAAAATCGGTAGATCCGAGATGATTTCAGTAGGAAACTAAAACTAAGTTTTTGGATCATTCTTTTTGCAAAAATCTCTGCATTTTGTGATGCTCATCCTTTCTACCTCATCTATAATCTATTCAAAGGGTCAGCAATCAGTTTGCAGCATGTCTGATCAAAGTGATAGCCAAAATATGTCAGAGCAGCAAGTGGTGATGAGTGAGGGCACTAGTCCCTCCAGTTCATCTGATGAAGGCAGCAGGAGCACTCCTAGCAATTTGCCAAAGGCTGCCACGAGACAAAGGAAGAAGAGGACTTCAGATTCCGAAGATGAGGACTATGTGGCAGAGGAAGAGGCCACTTCCAAGAGAGTTGAGCCAGCTCAAGGCACAAAGTCAGGGCTGAAAATCAAAAGGCCAGCAGGCAGGCAGCCCATGTCAAAGGCAAGAGCCTCAACTGAGAAGTCCACTCCCCAAGAGCCAGTTGCTGCAGAAGGCAAGAATAGAAAGGAAAGGGTGAAGAAGACTATGGCTAGAGTACTTGGCAAAGCTTCCATCATGGAAGAAGAAGAAGAAGAAGAGGTAGTTGCACCAGCACCCAAGGCACCCAAGCTAATGGGAGATGACATAAGGTCAGGGGTTACTGCATCTAAGCCCAAAGCTGCCTCCAAGCCAAAACCAAAGAGGAATACACGGAGCATCCCTGCAGCTGAGAAGAACAAGGCCCCAGTGCCTGAGACTGTTACTGAAGAAGAGGAAGAGAATGTTCTGAGAAAGCTAAAGCCCAAGATCCAAGACCACAACGATGCTCATCCTGTGGCTGAGGATATGAAGCTCAGGAGAGATTCAGGGCTAAGGAAATGGAGAGAAGCAGACCCATATGCTTCAAGAAGAAGGACTGCCGTGGACTACAGGTTTCACACCAAGGAGCAGCAGGATTTTTATGAGACAGTGCTGCTAGATAAGAAGCCAATTGTCTGTGACATGAGATGGGTTGACTGGACCTACATGAGGGAGAAGGAGGAACACTACCCAAGAGTATATGACAGCTTTAATGCTTGTGGAGTAGCTGACTTTGTTGGGCAGAAGCTCACAGAGTGGAACGAGGAACTGATCATGCAATTCTACTCCACGACACACTTTTATCCAGATGGGAGGATCACATGGATGTCTGAGGGTACAAGGTACCAATCCACAGTGGCTGAGTGGGCACAGATCATTAATGCCCCAGAGGAGCAAGATGATGACTTGGATATCTATGCCAAGAAGAAGATGGACCATAACTCCATGTACAAGGAAATTCCTAATGAAGCTCTTGACACCTTCAAGTTTGGCTCAGTACATTACCTTCTGTCAGGGCTCCCGACTATCAATTGGATCTTGAGGCACACCTTATTGCCTAAGTCTGGAGATCACAAGATGATCAGAGGCCATGCTATCAACTTGCTACATGTGTTTGATGTGCCTCAGAAGTTCAAGGTGATGAGCCTCATAGTGGAAACAATCAAGAGGACTGCAGCAGACCAGAAGAGGAGCTGCGGATATGCCCCTCAGATTTAGGAGCTCATCAACTCCAAGATGGGCACGGGCATATATTTATTGGATAACGAACATTTGCCCATCCGTCCAGATTTTGAGAACAATGAAGTTGTGATGACTGAGAATGAGCCATCATCTTCCCAAGCATACACAAAGAAGGAGAAGGCGAGGAAGGAGAAAGCTGACAAGATGACAACTCAAGAGGAGGCATCTGAATACTTCTTAAAGACCAAACAAGAGCAGCTTGGTTACTTGATTGCATCCACGCTAAGGATTGAGCAAAGTCTGGCCACCCTCACTAAAAATCAGCAGAGCCTAGAGAGAATCATGGAACAGAAGTTCTATGACTTGGATGTCAAAGTAACGGAAGTTCAGTCTGTAGTGGAGCAGCTCCAGGAGGACATGCAGGAGAGGAGAGGCAGGACTACCACTCATGCCTTTGCCAGAGTGCCAAGAGGCCCGAGGTCATCTGCCATACCAGTTGCTGACACAAGAGCCACCACCTCAGCACCAGCTACAGCCTCAGTTCCACCAGCTCCAGCATCTACTCCAGCGTCTACTTCAGCATCTACCGAAGCCTTCGTCCTTGGAGTGATCCGGACTCCACCACCACCTAAAGATCAAGCCTGAGCGTCGATCTAGTGCTATGCATTTTCTAGGAACTTTTTGGTAACTTGTTGCCAAAGGGGGAGAAGATGTATAGATCATAGGCTTCGAGAGGGAGAGTGTTGCTTTTCTCTCTTGCTTTATTTGGTGGTTTTTCGAACTTGTTTGCTTTTGAGTGTTTGAGATACTACGTCATTATTTGTGAGACATTGATGATCATGTGTTTGATCATAAGCTACACTTAATGCTTGCTTAATGCTATTATCTTATCTATCTTATGTGATCATTCATTATTCTTGGTGATGAGTGCATGTATTTCATTCTTATCATTTTAAGCGCTCCACCAAGATGTATGTGACATGGAAGAGTAACCCATGACTCTAACTCCTTGTGCATTTGCAGTCCAAAGCAAATTTTTAAATATGCACAAATTTAGGGGGAGCTCTTACTTATCACATACTTCTCAAAGCAACGATATATTTCATGCTTACTATCATTTGTCGAAGCTTTGATCTATATGTTGTCATCAATTACCAAAAAGGGGGAGATTGAAAGTGCAACTATCCCTAGGTGGTTTTGGTAATTCATAACAACATATAGCTCATTGAGCTAATGCTATTCCAAGATGATTATTTCAGGAAAGCTCAATGATTGGCATGGCATGGATGTGAAAGTGGAACCCTCAAAATGCTAAGGACAAAGGATTGGCTCAAGCTCAAAAGCTCAAGACTCTTCATTTTATATTTTAGTGATCCAAGATCACATTGAGTCTTTAGGAAAAGCCAATACTATCAAGGAGGGATGACATGTTGCTTAATGAGCCTCTTGCTTCATGTGCTTAGTGATATGCTCCAAAACCCTCAGCTACTTTCCCATATCCACATATGACCTAAACCCTAAGCCAAACTCGGTCCTACCGATTCTTCCTATCCGGCGCCACCGAGTTTCACTTGTCATTAGCCACTGCCAAACCCTAGCAATTCGGTCCTACCGATAGGGATCTCGGTCTCACCGAGATGGGGTTGCAAACTCTCTGTTTCCCTTTCGTAACTTTTCGGTCCCACCGAAAGAGCGAATCGGTCCCACCGAGATTGCAATGTAAACTCAGTGTTTCCCCTTTGTAACTTTTCGGTCTCACCGAGTTCCACTCGGTCTCACCGAAAGAGCAAATCGGTCCCACCGAGTTTGCCTGACCAACTCTCCGGTTAGCTAATTACCAAATTCGGTCTCACCGAGTTTGTGTAATCGGTCTCACCGAGATTACGTTATGCCCAAACCCTAACCATATCGGTCCTACCGAGTTGCATGTCAGTCCCACCGAAAATCTCTAACGGTCACTAGGTTTACTTTTTCGGTCCGACCGAGCTTATTGATTCGCTCCCACCGAGATTGGAAAACTATGTAACGGTTGGATTTTGTGTGGAGGCTATATATACCCCTCCACCTTCTTCTCATTCGAGGAGAGAGCCATCAGAACACACACACCATTCCAACTCATATGTTCTGAGAGAGAACCACCTACTCATGTGTTGAGACCAAGATATTCCATTCCTACCATATGAATCTTGATCTCTAGCCTTCCCAAGTTGCTTTCCACTCAAACCTTCTTTCCACCAAATCCAAATCCTATGAGAGAGAGTTGAGTGTTGGGGAGACTATCATTTGAAGCACAAGAGCAAGGAGTTCATTACCTACACACCATTTGTTACTTCTTGGAGAGTGGTGTCTCCTAGATTGGCTAGGTGTCACTTGGGAGCCTCCGACAAGATTGTGGAGTTGAACCAAGGAGTTTGTAAGGGCAAGGAGATCGCCTACTTCGTGAAGATCTACCGCTAGTGAGGCAAGTCCTGTGTGGGCGATGGCCATGGTGGGATAGACAAGGTTGCTTCTTCGTGGACCCTTTGTGGGAGGTTGCTTCTTCATGGACCCTTCGTGGGTGGAGCCCTATGTGGACTCGCGCAACCGTTACCCTTGAGTGGAGCCCTGTGTGGACTCGCACAACCGTTACCCTTCGTGGGTTGAAGTCTCCATCAACGTGGATGTAGGATAGCACCACCTATCCGAACCACGGGAAAAACATCCGTGTCTCCAATAGCGTTTGAATTCTCCAAACCCTTCCCTTTACATTCTTGCAAGTTGCATGCTTTACTTTCCGCTGCCAATATACTCTTTGCATGCTTGCTTGAATCACGTGATGATTGCTTGACTTGTCCTAAATTAGCTAAAATCTGCCAAGAACTAAAATTGGGAAAAGGTTAAGTTTTTATTTGGTCAAGTAGTCTAATCACCCCCCCTCTAGACATAATTTCGATCCTACACTCTACAATCAACGCACATACGTCACTCAATTCATCAAGTATATCATCTATCCTAGGAATAGGATGATGATAATGAATAGTAATATTATTAATGCATCTACAATCAACGCACATACGCGACGTACCATCCTTTTTCGGCACTAAAATGATAGGAACAACACAAGGACTAAGGGATTCGCGTATATAACCTTTGTCGAACAGCTCTTGTACTTGACGCATAATCTCCTTCATCTCTTCTGGATTGGTACGGTATGGTGCACGGTTGGGTAATGATGCACTGGGAATTAAGTCAATTTGATGCTCAATCCTTTGAATAGGTGGTAATCTATAACGCCCGGATAATTAGGCTACAGTAAAATTCTCCTAATGATGCCATGTCATCTGTGATTACTGTTGCTAAACTTTCGTTAGTTCAAACCGATTCAAAAATCAGTTTAGAAAAATGGCAAACAACAAAAGTTTTTAAAAGTTGAAACAAAAAATTTCGGTCAGTGCCAAATATTGCACTGGTAATTATGGTGAAGTAAACACATTTTTAGAAAATGCCTAAATACTTTCCAATGAAATAAAACAGAAAACAAAATAAATAAAGGAAAGAAATTACAAAAAAAAGGGAAGCCCCCTGGACCAGACGGCCTAGCTCACAGGCCGACCGGCCCACCTGGCCCAGCCGGCCACACCCGGCCTCACTCCCCTGCCTCGTCCCCTTCCCTATTCCCCCGACCCGGGTCGGAACAGGGGCGCGTCACCACCGGACCCCCTCAATGGCGTCGAGGAGAGGATAAGTCCGTCACGCCCCCGCATCCTCGATCCCACCTCCCACTCGCCCCCACGCTCGCCCTCTTGGTCCCTGCGCCTCCCTCTCCCCTCAGATCCACCTGCTCCTCCCCTCGTTCCCCACTGCAACCGAGCACTGCCATGGCCTCCCCGCCGTAGAACTCGCGGCCACCGCGACCTCCGCACCTCTCCGACGTGTCCGCTCGCTCCCTCTCCCTCGACTACACCTCCTCGACGAGCCACAGGACGCCGGACGCCCACGAACGCTGCCCTGGCCTCGTCTTCTTCCTCGGATCCCCGACGCGTCTCCGACGAGCGCCGTCGACTCTGCTGCTACTAAACCACCACGGGCCATCTTGCGTGCCGCACGGTGAGCTTCTCCTCCCCCTTCTGCTCCTCGTTGGCCCCCTAGCGCTCTGTAGCCAGCTGCCGCCGTTGCTGAGCTCTGGTCGCCGCCATGCACTACACCGTCGCGGCCACAGATGCCGTCGAGCTCGTTCGGGCCCAGCATCGAGCTCCTGCGAGCCCTACGCGCCCGCGCACTAGCCTCCCCGTGCCTCTTAGCGTGTTTCCATCAGGGCCCCGACTGCGCCGCCGCCTGCGCGCGTCGCCGCCGCCCTTCCGGTGACCAAATGGTCAAGGGGCCGAGCCCTTTGTGCTCAGCGTGTCGCGCAGCTCCACCCTAGCCTTCCCGTTAGCCCCGAAGCGCGCTACGTCGCTGTTTTCGTCTCACGGCTGAACCACCTCGCCGCCGACGAGCCTGTAGCGCTCGACTCTGGCCACCACAGCCTCCGCAACCACCACCATTCGCTCCGTCGTCGTCTTGTCGTTCGAATGCGACCGGTCCCGCCCATTTTGGTGGCCTACAGACGAAACCCGACGCTCGCCCAAGCCGCGCCGCCACGAAAACAAACTCGCCGGCATCTAAACGACGGCCAGCTGACGTGGCATGCGTGGGGTCTACCCCTGGGTCACTGCCACTGGGTCCCAGGGGCCCAGTTGACCTGTTGACCAGGTCAACGCTGACGCGGCCGCCTTCTGTCTCGCTGACGCCTGGGCCCCACCGCCCTTTTAAATAACTAAAACGATTTTATAAATAAAAATAATTAAATTAGTCTAAGCACTCACTAACAGGATGGGCCCACGCCCTTAATTAACCCAATTAATTAGTCTAAACCCCCCTGTTAGTACCCTATCAATGACATGTGGGTCCCACTGGACCCACCTGTCTGGTTTGACTGGTCAGCCGACCTGTTGACCAGCTGACGTCAGCATTGCATCATGCTGATGTCATAATTCCTTTTTGTTAAATAAGTAAATTCCAGTAAATGATTTAAATCTTTAGAAAATCATATCTTTTAATCCGTAACTCGGATGGAAATACTTTCTACATGAAAGTTGCTCAGAACGACGAGACGAATCTGGATACGCAGCCCGTTCGTCCGTCGCGCATCCCTATCATAGCAAACATGCAACTTTCCTCCTCTGGCTCCTTTGTCCGAAAATGCGAAACACCGGGGATATTTTCCCGGATATTTCCCCCCTTCACCGATACCACCTCGTACCGCGTTAGGGCACACCTAGCATCACGCTTTGTCATGTCATGCATCATCATGCATTTGTTTGCATTATATTTATTGTTTCTTCCCCCTCTTCTCTCGCTAGACACCGAGACCGACGCCGCTGCTACCCAGTACGACTACGGTGTTGACGACCCCTCTCTCTTGCCAGAGCAACCAGGCAAGCCCCCCCTTGATCACTAGATATCGCATACTCTCCTCTATACTACTTGCGTTAGAGTAGTGTAGCATGTTACTGCTTTCCGTTAATCCTATCCTGATGCGTAGCCTGTCCTTGCTACTACTGTTGTTACCTTTACTTGCAATCCTAATGCTTAGTATAGGATGCTAGTTTATCATCAGTGGCCATACATTCTTGTCCGTCTGCCATGCTATACTATCGGGCCGTGATCACTCGGGAGTTGATCACGGGTATATACATATACATAATATATGATACTTATGGTGACTAAAGATGGGACGGCTCGTAGGAGTACCCGCGAGTGGTCCACGGATTGGGTCCAAAAGGACGTTTGTCCCGACGGCCCTCTGTGTGGATCTTTGTGGCGAAGCGACAGGGCAGGTTGAGACCACCTAGAAGAGAGGTGGGCCTAGCCCTAGTCGGCATTCGTGATTATTTCAAGATAACACGTTTAACGAGATCTTGGTATTTGATCTGAGTCTGGCTACTTGCCTATACGCACTAACCATCTACACGGGGACAGTTATGGGCACTCGACGTCGTGGTATCAGCCGAAGCCTTCATGACGTCAGTGACTGAGCGGCGCGCGCCGGGTTGGACTGGAACGCCTACTCTTGTATAAGGAGGCTAGGTCTGCTCACCGGCCGCGTAAGCAACGTGCGGGTGTGCAATGGGTGATGGGCCCAGACCCCTGCGCCATATGATTTAGACCGGTGTGCTGACCTCTCTGTTGTGCCTAGGTAGGGTTGCGACGTGTTGATCTTCCGAGGCCGGGCATGACCCAGGAAAGTGTGTCCAGCCAAATGGGATCGAGCGTGTTGGGTTATGTGGTGCACCCCTGCAGGGAAGTTAATCTATTCGAATAGCCGTGATCTTCGGTAACAGGACGACTTGGAGTTGTACCTTGACCTTATGACAACCAAAACCGGATACTTAATAAAACACACCCTTCCAAGTGCCAGATACAACCGGTGATCGCTCTCTCACAGGACGACGAGGGGAGGATCATCGGTTAGGATTATGCTATACGATGCTACTTGGTGAACTTACCATCTACTCTCTTCTACATGCTGCAAGATGGAGGTGGCCAGAAGCGTAGTCTTCGACATGATTAGCTATCCCCCTCTTATTCTGGCATTCTGCAGTTCAGTCCACTGATATGGCCCTTTACACATTTACCCATGCATATGTAGTGTAGCTCCTTGCTTGCGAGTACTTTGGATGAGTACTCACGGTTGCTTTCTCCCTCTTTTCCCCCTTTCCCTTCTACCTGGTTGTCGCAACCAGATGTTGGAGCCCAGGATCCAGACGGCACCGTCAACGACGACTTCTACTACACTGGAGGTGCCTACTACTACGTGCAGCCCGCTGACGACGACCAGGAGTAGTTTAGGAGGATCCCAGGCAGGAGGCCTGCGCCTCTTTCGATCTGTATCCCAGTTTGTGCTAGCCTTCTTAAGGCAAACTTGTTTAACTTATGTCTGTACTTAGATATTGTTGCTTCCGCTGACTCGTCTATGATCGAGCTCTTGTATTCAAGCCCTCGAGGCCCCTGGCTTGTAATATGATGCTTGTATGACTTATTTTATTTGTAGAGTTGTGTTGTGATATCTTCCCGTGAGTCCCTGATCTTGATCGTACACGTTTGCGTGTATGATTAGTGTACGATTGAATCGGGGGTGTCACAAGTTGGTATCAGAGCTGACTGCCTGTAGGAATCCCCCTTCCACACTCCTTGGCCGAAGTTGAGTCTAGACATTACAAAAAACTTTTACTAACATGGCTGTGTGCCTTATGGGCCCACGTCACCATCTGGGTGGTATTAGGATCTTTTACTCCTCGATCCTTACTCTGGGACTCTGAACTCTCTCCTACTCGGGTTAAACGATTTTACTAACCCTAACACTAGGATCCCATGACCACGTTCACCCCAAAGTTGGATAAGCCCTAGCTATTCTTTAGAGTAGTATTTGAACATTATCCACATTGTCATTTGACTCCTGTGAAAACATCTTTGTTTTCAGATGGAACCCACGAGGCAGGTCGTGCGCCACACGACGGCCATTGGTGCCTCAGGATCACCTGCTGTGTTGGTTGAGATGATGACCTATCTGGGTTATCGCTGGCACCCTGAGTATACCGTCTATGAGGAGTATCAGGACTTCAACCAGGAGCAGTACCATGCCATCGTCCACCTCTACTCTCGGGAGTATGACTCCACCACTGTGCTGCACACTGCTCATGGTGTTGGAGTGACTATCGATATGGCGGTCCACGATGCTGCTTATGCTGCTCTGACACATCTTCGTGGAGAGTATCAGGAGTTGGACACCTCCCCCTTCAGGCACATTGCTATCGCATCCGATGTCGGTGCGGAGGGTTACTACACTGCTGCCTACTCCACTGTCACCCGAGAGCCCTTCTACCATCAGAACTTGGTTCTGCGTGCTGATGGGCTGGATCGAGCTAACCGAGCTCTTCGCCACGAGTTGTACACCACTCGTCAGCACCTTTACCGTGCTCTGACGATGTTGCACCCCTTTGTCGGATCCAGAGAGCTACCGCGTTCTGCGATCTACCCAGCCAGGACCGTGATGCCCCAGGGCGTCGGTTGGCCAGATGTGGGAGGCTACTCTCCCGCACTTGGTCCTCTTCTGCCATTTGAGCGTCGGGTTCTGCACTAGAGTACCCGCGGCCCCCAGGTTGCCGACGTGGAGTTCCTGATGCCACACTACTAGCTTTCAGGCTACAGCTACCTCCGCAGTACCGTGTGGGACTGCTGTAGACTTGCTTGTTAGTGTTAGATGCATTCGCCGCGAGCCTGCGTGCCGCCTATGATGTCTTAGACTATGTACTGAACTCTGTGTACCGAACTCTATGCATGATCTCTTTTGTAAGATATGCCGACTACTATGTAGGATCTATCGTGCTGCTTTCATTGTGCATGTTTCATCATGAATGATTCTTGTCTTTGCAAATTTCTCAATGCTGAACTACCCCTGTTATATATTAGCAGGATGGTTAGACCAGGTGGTCGTGGTCGTGGTGGCAACGCCCCACCACCACCTGAGTACATGACTGGTATGATCCAACAGCTTGAGATGAATCGCCAGTTCATGGAGAATATGATGGCTCAGTTTCCTCGCCCCAATATGAACCAGCAGCCAACCCCAGTAACTCCGCAGGATTTCATGCGCCTGAACCCAATTGTGTACCGCAGCTCAACTCAGCCTCTGGATGCTGATGACTAGCTCCGTGACATCACCTATGAGATGGAGTCTGCTGATGTAGCGCCTGCCAGCTATGTCACCTTTGCTTCCTTCTTCCTGAAGGGACCCGCTGCTCAATGGTGGGACAACCACAGGCGTACTTTGCTAGTTGGAACAATCATCACCTGGCCAGACTTCCAAGCTGCTTTCCGTTCTTGCTTCATTCCTCAGGGAGTCATGGACCGTAAGAAGCGCGAGTTCCGCAGCCTCACCCAAGGCAACAAAACTGTGGAAGCTTATCAGCGGGAGTTTCTGGATCTGTCCCGCTATGCTGAAGAAGACATTGCAACCGATGCACGCAGACATGAGAAGTTCCGTGATGGCCTTCAAGCTGATATCAAGCTCGCACTTCTAGCGCATGACTTCGCTGATTTCGCCACCCTGGTGAACAAGGCCATCAATGTCGAAACTGGTCTGCAGGAATACCATAGCTCTCACAGGCGCAACCGTGACACGGGCTCATCTTCGAGCCCGTCTTCTTAGAAGCGTAAGATATGGATTCCCAACAGTATGTACCAGCCAACTGCACCTGCCCCAAGGCAGTCCTATGCCGCACCTTGTCTGCCTGCTCCTCCAACTAGGCAGCCAAGGCTTCCAGCTCCACCACCACAAGCTCATGTTCCCACTCCCAATAATGGTCTGTGCTTCAGGTGTGGTCAACCAGGACACCGTGCTAGGGAATGCAACCAGAACCAGAATCAACTGGCCCTCCCTGCAACTGGCCGTGGCAACAACCAACCTCGCAACAACAATGCCAGGTCTTATGGCCGTGTTCATGCCAACCACATTGATCTCAATGAAGTTCTAGACCAGCCTGCTACCGTGATGGGTACCCTCCTCGTAAATTCAGTACCTGCATCTGTTTTATTCGATTTAGGAGCGTCGCATTCATTCATGTCAGAAGATTTTGCATACAAGCATGACGTTAAATGTGAGGAGATGAACACTTAGGTATTGGTAAAAAACCCCGTGGAACAATGTCAAACCTCACTGGTTGGCATCGATGTCCCCGTGGAAATCGAAGGGCTGGAATTATATGCCTCTCACATTATCCTGAAGTCGTCTAACATCGACCTCATTCTGGGAATGGATTGGTTGAAAGCGCATACTGCTTCTATAGTTTGCGCCACTAAGGTCATCCATCTGCTACACCCTTCTGACAAAATAATAGCTTACCAAGATCATCTAGTTCAGAATGCCGAGGCACAGCTTTATGCCTTGAATGCGTTGAACACTGCACCACTCGAGGGCATTGAAAACATTTCCGTCATTCGTGAATTCCAAGATGTCTTCCCAGAAGAACTTACAGGGATTCCCCCTGCTAGAGCTGTCGAATTCATCATCGACTTGAAACCTGGCACCACCCCTATAGCTAAACGACCCTACAAGATGCCGCCGCATGAACTCATTGAGCTTAAGGAGGAAATCGACAAATCTCTTGTCAAAGGTTTCATTCGCCCAAGTTGCTCTCCTTGGGGAGCACCTTCTCTCTTTGTTAAGAAGAAGGATGGGACAAACCGATTAGTCCAAGACTACCATCCTATAAACCAAGCTATCATTCAGAATAAATACCCTCTTCCTCGGATCAATGATCTTTATGATCAACTGGCTGGCTCATCAGTGTTTTCCAAACTCGACTTGAGGTTGGGTTACCACCAGATCCGTGTTCGTGAAGAGGACATCCCAAAAACCGCCTTCATGACTCGGTATGGGTCATACGAGTACACCGTCATGTCATTTGGCTTAACGAATGCTCCCGCCACCTTCTCTCGTCTGATGAACTATATATTCATGGATTACCTCGACAAGTTCGTCGTGGTTTATCTGGACGATATCCTTGTATTTTCCAAGAACGAGGAAGAAACATGCTGAACATCTTCGTCTTGTGCTGGAAAAGCTTCGAGAGCATCAACTGTATGCTAAGTATTCCAAGTGTGAATTCTGGCTCCCCGAAGTAACCTATCTTGGGCACGTCATCTCCAAGGATGGTATTGCCGTCAACCCTAAACGAGTTCAGGCTATTCTCGATTGGACTCCTCCAAAGAATGTCAAGCAAGTCCGAAGTTTTCTCGGTCTCGCCAGCTATTGCCGTCGATTCGTCGAGAACTTCTCCAAGATTGCCAGGCCTCTGACTAATCTATTGCATAAGGGTGTCAAGTTCGACTGGACAGACAAGTGTCAGGAAAGTTTCCAGGCGCTCAAAGACAAGTTGACTTCTGCCCCAGTGCTTGCTCCACCTGATACTAAGAAGGACTTCGTCATTTACTGCGACGCTTCCCGTCAAGGATTAGGCTGTGTCCTAATGCAAGAGCGCAGAGTGATTGCTTATGCCTCTCGTCAACTGCGCCCTCACGAAGAAAATTACCCAGTTCACGACCTCGAGCTTGCTGCTGTCATTCATGCACTGAAGCAGTGGCGACATTACCTTCTCGGTAATCATTGCGAAATCTTCACCGACCACCAAAGTCTGAAGTATCTATTTACTCAGCCAGATCTGAACCTCCGTCAGCAGAGATGGATGGAGACTGTTGCAGACTTTGACGTGGGTATATCCTATACCCCGGCAAGGCTAATGTAATGGCTGATGCCTTGAGCCGCAAGTCTTACTGCAATCACGTCCAGGTTCACAAAGTTCAGCCCTCGCTTGTCGAAGAATTTAGAAAGCTGAACCTTCATATTGTTCCTCCTGGAGCACTCGCCCCCCTCCCCCAGAGTTTCAGAAGATGAATCTTCGTGTTGTTACTAAGGGTTCTCTAAATACCCTGGCTATCGTACCAGATCTCGTAGCTGGTATAAAGACTATTCAAGGTTATGACTCTGAAGTCCAAAAGATTAAACGTCATCTAGAAGAAGGAAAGCCCTCCTTCTTCTCTATCGCTGATGATGGTGCCTTGTACTTCAAAGGCCGCCTAGTGGTACCATGTTCGAGGAAAAACCTGGATCAGACTAAAGAGGTTATGAAAGAAGCTCATGATACGCCTTTGTCTATTCATCCTGGTAGTACAAAGATGTACCAAGACATCCGCCAAAGATTCTGGTGGTCTAATATGAAGAAGGACATTGCTCATTATGTTGCTGAGTGTGACGTTTGCCGCCATATCAAAGAAGAGCATCAAAGGCCTGCTAGAACTCTGCAACCTATCTCTATTCCTGAATGGAAATGGGACCATGTTGAAATGGACTTCGTCACTGGACTTCCCAAATCGCAGAAAGCTAATGATGCTATTCTTGTCGTCATTGACCGGCTTTCTAAAGTTGCACATTTTCTGGCGGTCAAAGAGACAATCACTGCTAGTCAGCTTGCTACTCTCTACATGTCCAGAATTGTTTCACTTCACGGTATTCCACTGGTTATCAGTTCAGACCATGGCAACTTATTCACTTCAAGATTTTGGGTAAGTTTCCAAGAAGCTATGAGAACTCATCTGTCATTCAGTACGGCGTTTCATCCTCAGTCGCAAGGACAGGTTGAACGTGTCAACCAAGTTCTCGAAGACATGCTTCGAGCTTGTGTAATTTCCTTCGGTAAGAAATGGGAGGAATCTCTTCCATATGCTGAGTTCTCTTATAATAATAGCTATCAAGCTAGTCTGAAGATGTCCCCCTTCGAAGTGCTATATGGACGAAAGTGTCGAACCCCTCTAAACTGGTCAAAAACTGGGGAACGTCCACTCTTCGGTCCGGATATTATCCAACAGGCCGAAGAACAAGTTCGCATTATTCGCGAGAATCTCAAGACTGCTCAGTCACGTCAAAAGAGTAATTATGACCGTCATCATAAAGACATGATCTATCAACCTGGCGAAAAGGCCTATCTTCGAGTTACACCAATGAAGGGTGCTCACCGCTTCGGGATCAAGGGCAAGCTAGCTCCTCGCTATATTGGCTCATTCACTATTCTCGAAAGGCGTGGAAAAGTGGCATATCAACTAGAGCTTCCACCAAACCTTTCTCAGGTTCACGATGTGTTCCATGTGTCACAACTCCGCCGTTGCTTCAAGGATCCGATCCGAGCAACGGATCATGAAGTGCTCTAATTGCAACATGACCTCTCCTATAAAGAGCATCCGGTCTGCATTCTTGACCAAGCTGAACGCCGCACATGTCAGAAGGCGATCAAGTTCCTGAAAGTCCAGTGGTCGAATCACTCTGAAGACAAAGCCACTTGGGAACGCGAGGATCGCCTGCGTGATGAATACCCCGCACTGTTTCCTTCTACCTCCTAAAATCTCGGGACGAGATTTCTTGTAGTGGAGGAGATTTGTAACGCCCGGATAATTAGGCTATAGTAAAACTCTCCTAATGATGCCATGTCATCTGTGATTACTGTTGCTAAACTTTCGTTAGTTCAAACCGATTCAAAAATCAGTTCAGAAAAATGGCAAACAACAAAAGTTTTTAAAAGTTGAAACAAAAATGTTCGGTCAGTGCCAAATATTGCACTGGTAATTATGGTGAAGTAAACACATTTTTAGAAAATGACTAAATACTTTAAAATGAAATAAAGCAGAAAAGAAAATAAATAAAAGAAAGAAATTACAAAAATAAACAAAAAAGGGAAGCCCCTGGACCAGGCGGCCCAGCTCACAGGCCGGCCGGCCCACCTGGCCCAGCTGGCCACACCCGGCCTCACTCCCCTGCCTCGTCCCCTTCCCTGTTCCCCCGACCCAGGTCGGAACAAGGGCGCGTCGCCACCGGACCCCCTCGCCGGTGTCGAGGAGAGGATAAGGCCGCCACGCCCCCGCCTCCTCGATCCCGCCTCCCACTCGCCCCCACGCTCGCCCTCTCGGTCCCTGCGCCTCCCTCTCCCCTCAGACCCACCTCGCTCCTCCCCTCGTTCCCCGCTGCAACCGAGCACCGCCATGGCCTCCCCGCCGTAGAACTCGCGGCCACCGCGACCTCCACACCTCTCCGACGTGTCCGCTCGCTCCCTCTCCCTCGACTACGCCTCCCCGACAAGCCGCAGGACGCTGGACGCCCACGAACACTGCCCCAGCCTCGTCTTCTTCCTCGGATCCCCGACGCATCTCTGACGAGCGCCGTCGACTCTACTGCTACTAAACCAGCACGGGCCACCTTGCGTGTCGCACGGTGAGCTTCTCCTCCCCCTGCTGCTCCTCGTTGGCCCCCTAGCGCTCTGTAGCTAGCTGCCGCCGTTGCTGAGCTTTGGTCGCCGCCATGCACTACAGCGCCACGGCCACATATGCCGTCGAGCTCGTTCGGGCCCAGCATCGAGCTCCTGCAAGCCCTACGCGCCTGCGCACTAGCCTCCCCGTGCCTCTTAGCGTGTTTCTCGTCGGGGACCCGACTGCGCCGCCGCTTGCGCGCGTCGCCGCCGCCCTTCCGGTGACCAAATGGTTAAGGGGCCGAGCCCTTTGTGCTCAGCGTGTCGCGCAGCTCCACCCTAGCCTTCCCGTTAGCCCCGAAGTGCGCTATGTCGCCGTATTCGTCTCACACCCGAACCACCTGGCCGCCGACGAGCCCATAGCGCTCGACTCTGGCAACCACAGCCTCCGCAACCACCACCATTCGCTCCGCCGTCGTCTTGTCATTTGAATGCGACTGGTCCCGCCCATTTTGGTGGCCTACAGACGAACCCGACGCTCGCCCAAGCCGCGCCGCCGCAAAAACGAACTCGCCGGCATCTAAACGCTGGTCAGCTGACGTGGCATGCGTGGGGTCCACCCCTAGGTCACTGCCAGTGGGTCCCAGAGGCCCAGTTGACCTGTTGACCAGGTCAATGCTGACGTGGCCGCCTTCTGTCTCGCTGACGCCTGGGCCCCACCGCCCTTTTAAATAACTAAAACAATTTTATAAATAAAAATAATTAAATTAGTCTAAGCACTCACTGACAGGATGGGCCCACGCCCTTAATTAACCCAATTAATTAGTCTAAACCCCCTGTTAGTACCCTGTCAATGACATGTGGGTCCTACTGGACCCACCTGTCTGGTTTGACTGGTCAGTCGACCTGTTGACCAGCTGACGTCAGCATTGCATCATTCTGATGTCATAATTCCTTTTTGTTAAATAAGTAAATTCCAATAAATGATTTAAATCATTAGAAAATCATATCTTTTAATCCGTAACTCGGATGGAAATACTTTCTACATGAAAGTTGCTCAGAACGACGAGACGAATCCGGATACGCAGCTCGTTCGTTCGCCGCGCATCCCTAGCATAGCAAACACACAACTTTCCCGGATGTTTCCCCCCTTCACCGGTACCACCTTGTACCGCGTTAGGGCACACCTAGCATCACGCTTTGTCATGTCATGCATCGTCCTGCATTTGTTTGCATTATATTTATTGTTTATTCCCCCTCTTCTCTCGCTAGACACCGAGACCGACGCCGCTACTACCCAGTACGACTACAGTATTGACGACCCCTCTCTCTTGCCAGAGCAACCAGGCAAGCCCCCCCCCCCTTGATCACCAGATATCACCTACTCTCCTCTATACTGCTTGCATTAGAGTAGTGTAGCATGTTACTGCTTTCCGTTAATCCTATCCTGATGCATAGCCTGTCCTTGCTACTACTACTGTTACCTTTACCTGCAATCCTAATGCTTAGTATAGGATGCTAGTTTATCGTCAGTGGCCATACATTCTTGTCCGTCTGCCATGCTATACTATCGGGCCGTGATCACTCGGGAGTTGATCATGGGTATATACATATACATAATATATGATACTTATGGTGACTAAAGATGGGTCGGCTCGTAGGAGTACCCGCGAGTGATCCACGGATTGGGTCCAAAAGGACGTTTGTCCCGACGGCCCTCTGTGTGGATCTTTGTGGCGAAGCGACAGGGCAGATTGAGACCACCTAGGAGAGAGGTGGGCCTGGCCCTAGTCGGTGTTCGCGGTTATTTTAAGATAACACGTTTAATGAGATCTTGGTATTTGATCTGAGTCTGGCTACTGGCCTATACGCACTAACCATCTACGCGGGGACAGTTATGGGCACTCGACATCGTGGCATCAGCCGAAGCCTTCGTGACGTCAGCGACTGAGCGGCGCGCGCCGGGTTGGACTGGAACGCCTACTCTTGTATAAGGGAGGCTAGGTCTGCTCACCGGTCGCGTACGCAACGTGCAGGTGTGCAATGGGCGATGGGCCCAGACCCCTGCGCCATAGGATTTAGACCGGCATGCTGACCTCTCTATTGTGCCTAGGTAGGGATGCGACGTGTTGATCTTCCGAGGTCGGGCATGACCCAGGAAAGTGTGTCCGGCCAAATGGGATCGAGCGTGTCGGGTTATGTGGTGCACCCCTACAGGGAAGTTAATCTATTCGAATAGCCGTGATCTTCGGTAACAGGACGACTTGGAGTTGTACCTTGACCTTATGACAACTAGAACCGGATACTTAATAAAACACACCCTTCCAAGTGCCAGATACAATTGGTGATCGCTCTCTCACAGGGCGACGAGGGGAGGATCATCGGTTAGGATTATGCTACACGATGCTACTTGGTGAACTTACCATCTACTCTCTTCTACATGCTGCAAGATGGAGGTGGCCAGAAGCGTAGTCTTCGACATGATTAGCTATCCCCCTCTTATTCTGGCATTCTGCAGTTCAGTCCACCGATATGGCCCTTTACACATTTACCCATGCATATGTAGTGTAGCTCCTTGCTTGAGAGTACTTTGGATGAGTACTCACGGTTGCTTTCTCCCTCGTTTCCCCCTTTCCCTTCTACCTGGTTGTCGCAACCAGATGTTGGATCCCAGGATCCAGACGCCACCGTCGACGACGACTTCTACTACACTGGAGGTGCCTACTACTACGTGTAGCCCGCTGACGACGACCAGGAGTAGTTTAGGAGGATCCCAGGCAGGAGGCCTGCGCCTCTTTCGATTTGTATCCCAGTTTGTGCTAGCCTTCTTAAGGCAAACTTGTTTAACTTATGTATGTACTCAGATATTGTTGCTTCCGCTGACTCGTCTATGATCGAGCTCTTGTATTCGAGCCCTCGAGGCCCCTGGCTTGTAATATGATGCTTGTATGACTTATTTTATTTGTAGAGTTGTGTTGTGATATCTTCCCGTGAGTCACTGATCTTGATCATACACATTTGTGTGTATGATTAGTGTACCATTGAATCAGGGGCGTCACATAATCCAGGTGGCACGTCTTGTGGAAAGATGTCAGCGAACTCCTGCAAAATGTTAGTGACAGCTGGGGCAAAGAGGAAGGCACGTCCTCGAATGAAAATAGTGCCTCTTTGCACACAAAAGCATAGAAAACAGATTTGCTGAAATCTAGCTCATCAATATTAGATTTTGTGGCAATTAAACATGGACTTTTCAATTTAATTTCAGAAGCAACACTGGATGGTTTATTATTAGGTTTCATTTGTTGCTCAAATTCTTTTGCCACAATCTAATTTGCACTCTTATTTTTCTCTTGTTTTGCTTTATTAGCTCTATTAATATCATCTTTCAAAATGGATTCAGGAGTCATAGGAAGCAAAGTAATATGGTTATCCTTATGCACAAGAGTATACTGATTATTTCTACCATGGTGTACAGAATTTTTATCAAATTGCCATGGTCTACCAAGTAATAAGGAACATGCTTGCATGGGTACCACATCATAGTCAACATAATCAACATATGTAGAGATACTAAAATGCACACGAATAGTACGTGTTACCTTAACCTTGCCGATGTTATTGAACCATTGGATGTAGTAAGGATGTGGATGTGGTCTTGTGGTGAGAGATAGATTCTCCACCATCTCCATGCTAGCCAAGTTGTTGCAGCTCCCTCCATCTATGATGACGTGAACAGAACGTTCCTTCACAACTCCCTTTATATGGAACAAATTATGCCTCTGATTTTGCTCAGCTTGTGTGACATGCACACTCAAAACACGTTGAGCAACTAAACATTCATACCTGTGAGCATCTTCAGGAGACATGTATTGCGTCTCATGATCAGAATCATCTCCACCGTGTTCTTCACGTGTAATAAGATCCAAAGTCTCCTCATCATAGTCACTAGCGGATTCATACCCACCATCCTCAGTAGCAATCATCACACGCTGAGATTTGCATTCTCTCGCAAAATGTCCTCTTCCCTTACAACGACGACAAATAATATCACTTGTGTGCCCTGTTGATGCCATGGAAGAAGAAGAGCTTTGTGCAGGCCCGACAGGTGTGCTCTTGGGAGATAGTGGTGGTTGTGCCTGCTTTCTTGTATCACGGCTGGAGGTGGCACCTGATGGAGGTGCTGGTGTAGTGGAAGTAGAGGATGCACGTGGTGTCCATGATGAAGATCGACCTGCAGAAAAGTTAGTTCGCGCCAATGCCTATCGATCCTGCACTTCACGTTCAGCTTTACAAGCAAGATGGAATAAACGAGTGATATTATTATACTCCTTATACTCTAGAATGGTCTGAGTCTCTCTATTTAATCCACCCATAAAATGTGCAAGCATAGCTACATTCTCCTCAACAATACCACATCTAATCATGCCAGTTTGTAATTCTTGATAATATTCTTCTACAGAATTTTTTCCTTGTCTTAAACGCTGCCATTTTTGAAGTAATTCACGTTGATAATATGGTGGAACCCAACGAGTACGTATAGCAGTTTTCAAAGTAGACCAAGTAGCTGGAATAGGATATAATCTACAATGTTCAGACCACCAAACACATGCAAAACTAGTGAAAGCACAAACAACAGCAGGAACACGTATCTCCTCGGGATATTGTAAACATATAAAATGTTGTTCAATTTCTAACTCCCAAGTAAGATATATATCAGGAACATATCTACCCTCAAATGGTGGAATATTCAACTTCAGTTTAGGAAAAAGGTCATGATCTCGTACCTCAGGTGATGGGGCAGCCCTACCGTTGCGATGATATACCTGAGGACGACCTGGTGGTGGTGGTGCTGGTGGTTACACGTAGTTCTGATTTTGATCAACCTCATCCTCGTAATGGTCCTCCACCTCTATAGTAGCAGTAGGAGCTACAGAAGCATCAACAACGACACCAAAATTTTGCCCAGGGTCAATGGGAATGCGCTGTGCCGGTCCCACTTGATTTGGAAGGCAACGTTGTTGTTGTTGTTGTTGTTGTTGTTGTTGTTGTTGTTGTTGTTGTTGTTGTTGTTGTGTAGAGGTGCGTTAGGTGCAGCCGGTGGTGGTGGTGGAAGACGCGCGAGCAATTCATTAAACTTGTTATCGAGCTTTGTTTCGAATGTCTTCTCCATGCCATCTATCTTCTCCATGGCCTCTTCAAATCTGTTTAGCACATCTTGCATCTGTCCACTCATCATTTGCTGAAATTTATCACGCAACTCCTTATTCGTCATGTTCTCCCAGTCAGTCTCGTCGACTTGTGATCCTGCCATAGTTAGCAGCAATAGAAACACACAAGAATATGATCCTACAGACTACTAACAAGAGGTGGCGGTGGGTGTCACAAATCCATCAAGAAAATCTCAAATTCTTACCAGTTCTTACTCAGCAGCAGGCAGTGATCGGCAACCGTCGTAGTCAAAACTCTCAAAGCTAGGATAAGGCGATTACCAGGGAGAGACAAAGAGCATGACGTAGATGTATTTGAAGCTAGGAAGACTTATAATATGGTAGCAAAAAGGGTCAGCAATAATCAATTCAGAGATGCAAAGTTGAATAAGCGCTCAATGACGGTACTGTGCTGGTCCTAGGCTAAACCGTGCTAGAGACGCGAGCCTAGAACACTAACAAAATCACGGCGTTGCACGTAAACAAGGGAGGAACACACTTTGAATTTTTTTTCTCTTTTTTTCTTTTTTTGACACTTTTTTCCTCTCTTTTTTTGCTCCACAACATTTTTTTCGAAAAAGTCTACAAATGGTCTAAAAACTGCCTAGCCAGAATTTTCCAGACTTAGTTTTTTTTAACTGGAACTATTTTTCTAGTGCGGGTATCACGGAATTTCGGGAGTCCTACTCTGTCACGACTCGAAGTATCGCGTGATCTGGAACTCGAAAGCAATGCAACAAATACTGGACTCGGACTAGGACTGGTGGGAGATGAATCTGGTGGAACTCAGACTGGTGGCGAATATATGTAGGGCAGTGGAACACGGACTAGTGGCGAATCTGTGATGGAGGTGGACTCGGATTATCGTGATGGCGGTGGATATGTGGTATATGGCAGCGGCGATGACGATGGTGGTATATGACAGCGGTGATGACGATGGTGGCATATGGCAGCGGTGGCGATGATGGTGGTATATCGCAGCGGTGATGATGATGATGCGGCGGCGGCGTGACACTTGTGAACATAACTCGAAACTCTAAAGGACTAGACACTAAGACCAATAACTAGACACGACGATGCAACCGCAAATTCAACAATGCAAAACCCTAAAAAGATTATGTAAAGGCTCAGATTGGTTCGGATATGATGAACTAACCCTAATTTTTTTGTGGCTTTTTGGTGGACTATAGGTATGAAGAACAGACTCGATCTAAACTACAAAAAACTGTAAAATCTCACCGAGCAACTTGGAAATCTGATACCACTTGATAGAGGCAAAGGTGTCCCGTCTTTCGATGAGATGGTGGTTGTCGTTTTGGAGGAAGTCGACTTTGATGATCCGACTACGAACGCGCGAGGACATCGCGCCTTGGCAATCGCTAAACCAACTCCGAGAGGTTATTGACCACGCTGGAGCACGATCAACCTGATCACGAAGGTCTATTTCCTGCAGGCAAACAAGAACAAGCAAGAAACTAAGATTGCAATCTGAATATTGCGAATATAAGAGGAAAGCTTTATTGATCAAGGTGGGGTTCTGTGACGCCTTTGTCTGGTCGTTGAACACAAACGAAGTACGCGAAGTTGCTGCTATGGAGAACTTTAATCTAAACAAAACCCAAAGTCTAAACGACGCCCCACGGGCTGTATATATGGAGGAAGAGGGGGAATTTTGTGGCCCTTGGAGGAGGGGTCTGAAACCACCCCTAACTCTTGTTTCCCCACACATATAGACTCTAAAAACAGCCTATACTTAAGTATTTTGAAAATACATGGGCCTGGCCCAATATTAAGATGACGCAACACCTAGGATAGCCTCTGGACGAAATTTATGAAGTGGCATCTTGTATATTTCGTCCAAGGCTTCATGCACTTCTTATGGTGGCTTCAAAGTCCTGAAATCATCACTTGTAACTTCGTTCTTGATCCCCTTGCGCATGCCATCATCTCCATGCTTGGTCTTGCTCCAGTGTTCATCCCTCTTATCCATGTCAGACCCTTCATTTGTAAGCAAAACAAATGTATCCAATTTAGGCAGCATCATATTCTCATAAATATTAGAATCATTACCAAGAAATGAAAGTACTTGATAATTTAATTGGCGTGCGCGAGCTCTAGTAATTGGTCCAGATGTATAGCAGCAGGAGTTGTGGGTGTAACAATGGTATTGATGTCTTCATCAATGTTCACAATTTTCAGTAAGTATTCAAACGTTAAAAAAAGAAATGGAATTTCCAAAAAAATTATCGTGTGCAAACATTGTTAAAAAAAACAATTTTTTACATTTTTAAACAATCTTGCATTTGTCGAGACACTTTTGGAATTTCAAAAAGTGTTGGATTTTTTAAAAAAAGATTGGAATTTTAATTTTTTGTCCATGTTTCACAAAACATATTCTCTGTAAAAAATATTTGAAATTCCAAATTTTGGTCACGTTTTAAAATGCAGAATTTAAAAAACTGTTCACATTTTGAAGAAACGTTTGAAACTTGAAAAATGTTAATGTATCCAAATAGTGTTTAGAATTTCAGAAATTGTTCGCTTTTTAAAAAATCACATTTTTAAGGAAATGTTCAAAAACGTTTTATCTGCCTCTACTATTTGTACATAAAGAGTCCACGCTGCCTAACAATCATGAGGTCCAGTTGCTAGCAACAGACAGTTTGCGTGGAGAGATCACGAGTCGAACCCACGCAGGTGCTGCTTTTTAAGGATTTTTATGTTGCACTGTTCGGGCTACAAATGCCATTTGCTTGGGTGCGTTGCAGTGGTCGATCCAGCCGGACTTCTATGCGTCGCTCCGCTGTTTCGATACAAAATGCGTCTTATAGGAGGTCCCTTTCCTTTGTTTCTCCCTAAATACTCAATCGTGCAGCTGCGCCGTATGGACGTCGTGAGCGCACGCGTCAGAGCCCTCCGATCCGGCCGATCGCGCCAGATCACACTGGACCGTTCCGACATAGGTGGCGACAGGCGACAGAGGCTAAGCGGTACACGTCGTCTATGTCCAACTACCGCTCCTTATCCATCCTACCACCACACATCGTCCCACCCCGCTCCTCCTCTGGGCCATGCGCCCCTCCACCGCGCTCCTTCTCGCTACATGGCTGCCGCCCGGTCGTCCTCTCGTCGAGACCCGCCACGTCACACTCCCGACCTCCTCCTCCTCTTGCCTACTCCCGGCGACAAGTGCCACGCCCAGCCCCTGCCCGACGACCCCCTCCTCCTCCTTCCTCCTGATGATGCACGCGGGGCCTGCTCCCCCGGTCACCTGCGCCGTCGGGCGCAAGCCCGTTCTACCTCCCGCCGCGGGGACGGGCCCCTAATGGTGGTGCTCAAGGAGTCTAAGAAGGCCACGAAAGGGTGACGCCGCCGGTGGACGTGGTCGTTCAAGGTGAGGGTCCTGGATGGAGCGCAATGGAAGGAGACAGACGACATCAGCGACAACGTGCTGCTGGTCGCGGTGAACGAGTCGACATCAGGAACGCCATGCTGCTGGTCGTGGCAAATGAGTCGGTGTGTGTGTCCATCAGGGTGCACCCGAGGCTATGGGCCGACTGTGTCTGCTCTTCAAGCGGATGAGCATGGGCGTTCACGGCTGGCGTGCTTCTGAATTGGTAAATTTCTGCATAAGTTTAGTTCACCTAGTCGTTGCTCATGACGGCTGTAATAGTTGCTCAAAAAGGTCGTAGCTGACGATGGAGGAGAGGTTAGGGAGTGCAGGCAGGTCGAGCAGTAGCTTTTTGTCGGGGTTAGACTTGCTCACAAAATCAGATGAAAGTTGTAGGATTTATGAAAGCTAGTGGAGAAGCACCCAAGCAAGCAGGTTGATTGATTTGCCGTAGACTTGCATATGTGTATGCCGGGCTGGCTAGCTTACTCTTGGTCGATTCACGCGATTCAATTCTTTGCCTGAGCAATGAAGTTGGGCAGTTTCGTAATAAATTCCAAATAAATTTGTTCACTTTATATCAGTAACATTTGTTTAGTAGTAAATTGTTTTAATTTATACAAAAGTTGCAATTTCCAATGGAGTAAGTTTCCTCAATATAAATAGTACTTGCCCAAATCACCCAGTAAAAAATTATATACAACCGCAATGTAAATAGTACTCCAGGGACAATGGAGTTGCTTGGATTCTTAATAAAAGTTACATTTTTTGTGTGTAACGCAGTCGCTTAGATTTACTAGGGCAGTGGCTCGGATTCATTTTGAACATGGTTTTGCATTTGTGTCTTTTGTAATGCAGTTGCTTGGTTTTGTTAGAACGATGGCTTGGATTTTTTTGCTAGAACAGTTTTGCATTGTACTCCCTCTGTACCACAATACTTATAGCTGTTGAACCAAAAGTATTGTGGTGCATAGGGAGTAATTGAGTTGTTCTGAATTTTTGCTAAAAATAGATGAGAAGTTTCATTGGGGGTGGGGTGGGGGGGGTGTTCAAATAATTGTCCATAAAAACTATTTAAGTTGGTTATATATTTTTTCTGGCTAAAAGTACAAAATCTAAGTAGTAATGCTAGGGACAATTGCTTGCTTTTACTAGGATAGTTTTTCATAGTTGCTTTTGGTAATGCAGTTGCTTGGATTAGATATGATAGTTGCTTTGCTTTGCTAGAACAGTTGCCCGATTTTGCTAGAACAGTTTTGCATTATTTTCTGGTAATATGGTTGCTTGGTTTTGCTAGAAACAATTTTGTATTTTTTTGGTCATACAGTTGCTTGGGTTTGCTAGGATAGTTGTTTGGATCTTTTGCAAGGAATAGTCACTTTGGATCTTGAAAGAATAGTTTTGTGGATTTTTGTGGATCTTGAAAGCAAGTTTGATGCTAGATGAGGCAAGTTGAGTGTTAAATAGAAGCAACTTGTCTTGCACCATGTGTACTATTGAATTTACCTAGCAAGTACTTCGTAGATAATTTAGAAACTTTGGTAGACAACTTTTCATTGTATATAGGCAACCTAGCATCATTAGTGAGAAAATTTGGCATTACATGGAGTCAACTTTCAACACTAAAGGAGGCAACTCGCGTTATGAAGACACATACAACATATATTACACATGCATGGTCATATTACCGCCTAACCATGATTTGTAGAAGCAGTTAAAACATTTCTCATAAGTTATCTACCATGGTTATGGATGACCATAACACAACGTGTGGATTAAATTATGATTGATGTTAGAAAACAAATAAGGTAGGTAATTTCACTGCATGAAGACATAACTAAAACGACAAAGTGTTTTTAGGGGATTAAGTTTTTTGTGACCCCCTCCAAAACTGAACATTTATATGTTCTTTATCCCTTTTTAGGTGTCATAGTTGCCTACAATCAACCATAATATTGCCTAAAATCATGTATCCAATTGTCAACAATCAACCATACAGTTGTCTAAAACCATGTATCCAGTTGCCCAACATCAACCATGTAGTTGTCTAAAACCATGTACCCAATTACCCAATCCTTATGAACAAAACAATTACCAAGACCATAATTTAGCTAATATGTAAATATTTTAGATATCTTTCAAGTTTGTGCCATAGAGATGCATCAAGAATTTATCTCCTCGGGGTGGGATCCCTTGGTATGATCGTAAATACTTAGCGAATAATCATGGAGGGGGAGCAGGATGGAATGGTCATGGGGACGTAATTAAAACCACGAAGTGTTTTTAGAGGATTAAATTTATCTATGAACCCTCAAAAAATGAATGTGTGTATGTTCTTTACCCCTTTTTCAGTTATAGTTTCCCACAATCAACAATACAGTTGCCTAAAATCAAGTATCTAGTTGCCCACAATCAATAAGTAGTTTGCCTAAAATCATGTATCCAGTTGCCCAATCCTCATGAACAATAATATTTGTCAAGACCATTATTTGGTAAATATCTAAAGGTTTTAGATACCTGTAATTATGTTTGGGTCATAGAGGTAGAGTCAAGATTTTCCTCTCCTCGGGGTGGGATTCTTGGAGCGACCATAGAGGCTTGTTCCCACCTCCTTGTTACAACAGAAATGGTTGGTGCAGTGGGGACGATGTCTCCTCCTTTACACGACGTCTAGTTTTGGACGTCATGTTAGCTCGGGAGCGGCGGAGAGGGCACCGTCAGACAGTGGTCGGAGGTTGACCGTTGGGTTGGCATCTCCATTTTGTAGTGCAGACTCTTTGTCCATCGTGGGGGCCTCGACAAGGAGGGGCGGATTTTGCTCCTCTTGTCGTCTGAGGAGATGGGATTCGGCTTGATGTTGAAGAGAGCAATGGACGCCGAGGGGCCCTGAGAATGCCCCCTCCTCTTTCGGCTTGGAGGATTTCCGACGTATGGACTTGTTCAAACAAATTAGGCAACTGCTATTGGATGGTTAAAAGTATCTAGAGAGGTCGATCCTGACATTTTGGGTGATTTGGTGATCCGCGTTGGAGTTGTCCTTATGGTAGGCGACTTAGAGGTGAACCTAGTCAATTGGTAGTCATGGTAACCAACTTAGAAGGATCCTCGGCTAATAGGTAGCCGTAATAGAGGAAAAGATAGTTGCTTTTCTATAGCACTAAAGTTGCCTCCGTAGCACAAAAAGTTGCTCGAGAAAAAAAGTTCGTTGAAACCTACTCATATGGGATGTAGTTTTGAAGAACTTGCCACGAGAAACCCAACGGTATAAACGGATCTGAATTTTGACACTCGAATCAAAAGTTATAACTTTTTAAAGTTTTTGACCCCCTTAATAAATACAGGTGGGATGGATAGCGTGAGCACATGAGACTTGGCGTTTTTGTGTTGGACGTGGCGTGGTAGTTTTGCTAGATTCTTCTATTCGCATGCAACACTTTTTCAGGCAGCACTGGCTGTGGATGCCGTTTCCGGAAACTGTCGAGAGCTATGCGTTTGGTCCTTCCGTTTCCCCTTCTATTTCCATCGAGCGTTCACATCGACGGTGGGGCGCTCGGGCGCCCGCTAGCTTCATCCTTGTTTCTCTGTGTTTCTGTTACTTGTTTCATTTTTTCTATTTTAGTACTATTTTTCAAGATGTATAAATAATATGAATATATTTTTGATTCGTTAACTCCTTATAATATTTGCTATTTTATTTTAAACATGCAAAAAGTAACCTTAGATAATATTTTTTAAATTCATTTTTTAAAAATTGATGTAAAAAAATCAAATCTATGAACCTTTTCAACTTCAAGAACTTTTTATTCATGAATATTTTCTAAAGGTCGTGTTGTAAACATTTTTACCATAACCGTGAACATTTGTTTTCACATTCATGAAAGCATTTCTTAAAATCCATGATTTTTTTAATTCACGTGCATTTTGAAAACCACAAAAATACGGCGGCTTTGAGCGGGCTTTTCAACTAAAGGGGGCTACTTGGGCAGAGGCCCAGTGTGCGTTTTAGGAGCATTATTACCATGCAACAACGCTAAATAGAGGCGCCCCTATCTGTCGCTTGTAGCGAGACATAGGGAAGCATGGCCTGAAGGCGAGCGCGAGATAGGCCGGCCCATGCGTGAAACAGGCAACAGCCTTTTTTTCCTGGCTTTGTGCACTTTTCGTTTTTGTTTTACGCTTTAATTTTTTATTTTTGTTTATACTTCATCCAAATATTCTAAATATATACTACCTCTGCCCCCCCCCCCCCGCCCCCCCCCCCGCAAAAAATACTATCTCTGTCCCATAATGTAGGACATTTTTTGACACTACACTAGTGTCAAAAAACCGTCTTACATTATGGGACGGGAGGAGTACTATACTAAATATTACTTTACATAAACATTTTAAAAATGGTATTCAAGCATTTAAAAAATCTTAAATGTGTATAGAGAAATCCAATGTATATGAAAAAACTATACAATGTGTATGAACTAAATATATACTATATTACCAACAATAATTTACATAAACATTTAAAAAATGTTATTCAAGCATTTAGAAAATATTAAATGTTATAGAGAAAATGTTTTCAATGCATATGAAAAATGTATATAATGTAAATAAAAAAAGTTGATCGTGTATTTAAACGCTAATTAAGCATTTGAAAAATGTAATCAAGTATTTGAAGAAACTAAATCAACCATTTGAAAAATGTTAATTTTGTAGGGAAAAAAATTCATCATCTATATGAAAAATGTATAAAACACATTTACAATGGGTATGAAAAAAATGTGATCATGTATATAAAATTTGTTAATCAAGTATTTGAAAAAAATAGATCTTTACAGAAAATGTTTCTCATGTATACGAAAAATGTATACAAAAAATTACAATGTGTATGAACAAATGTTGATCATGTATTTAAAAAAATCTAAAAGATGTATAAATAAATATTCCTGATTTATATGAAAAATGGACAATGTACATTGAGTAAAAGTATATATAAAAAAATATTTAAAGAAGAAAATTTTGTATTTACAGAATGTTAAACATGTATTTAAGAATGTTCCTGATGTATCCGGAAAATGTACATTGTGTGTGAAAAAATGATTATTTCCATTAAAAAATGTTCACCATGTATTTGAAGAATGCTGACCATGTATTCAAAAAACTGTTCAAAACATGTATTTAAGAAAAAATGTACATCTTGTATTCAGAAAATAGTGAAAATCGGGGAAGAAACAAAGAAAACCAAAGAAAAAACAAGAAAAGAAACAAAAACAGTGAAAACTAACAAAGAAACAAAAATAAATGCAAAGAAAACAAACAAACTGAGAAAGAAACAAAGAAAATCAACATATGAAGAAGAAGAAAAAACAAAAACAAACAAGTGAAAAAAGTACAATGGAGAAGTAAAAGAAAACCGGTGAAGAAATAAAAAACAGAAGAAACCATAAGAAAAAAAATCATGAAAAAAAACTGACACCAAACAAAGAAAACAGACAAAAAAACAACACAGCAAAACCCACCCTGAACAATGAAAACCCCAGAAAAAAGCACTGCTACAGTGATGGTTGACCCGATTGCGCCGCGCTTCAAGCGGGGGAAGCTACCATCTTCCTATATGCGAGATATAGTTCCTGCGCTAAATAGGAGGGGCCCGACTATGTCTCGCTTCACGCAAGACAGAGAGCAGCCTCGCGTCAAGAGTTGCAAGAATGGGTGGGCCAGCAGGGAGCAGAGGCCTTCCATGCTTTTCTCTTTCTTTTTTTAACTTTTTGTTTTCTGTCTTTTGCTTTATTTTTTACTTTCACATATATTAAAAAATATTCTAAATATATCTATTATAGAAATCACTTTACGATAGAATTTTAAAAAATTTGATCACACATTTTAAAAAATTTAAACATGTATAAAAAAGCGTTGGCGCAGATGGTCTCTTACAAAAGATTATTCATTTATGTTTTGCCTCATGTTACAGATTATTCATTTATTAGTGGGATCGTGCCCTAAATTCTATTATGATATAAATACAATAGTTCTATTATTTTCCACTTTCCAATATATCAAATTTTGTCCAAATCAGATCATCCACCAAATTGTTCGACTTTGCTCCTGGAAGTGGTTAACCCTTGACAAGTTTTAGTTGCTTTTTTCAAGGAGGCAAGTTCCTAGCATTTGTTTCATTTGTTTGAATAGTCAAACACAATTCATCATTATGTGCTTCCTCATATTGGACTTTCCGCTCGAGGAGATCACCTTTACCTTTTCCTTGGCAACGAAGGTTTCGAGTTCTCAATGGTTTTGGTGTTCTTACCCACCATATTCATGAGACAACGGAACATAATGAGCTTCCTTCCTCTGAGGGAGTCCATTACCTTATGCATATTATCAAAGAACACATTGTTTTTATTGTGTGCATTCTCCTCATCACACTCATCCTCCTCATCATGATAAACATCGGTAGGAGTGTTGGGAATGAAAAGAGGAGCCTTGGGGTGGAAGATACCTTAGACTTGCTTGGAAAAGGCATCTTGCTCATTTTCATTGACCACCTTCGGCATTAACCACTTGTGAGAGTTGCCCTTGTAGTCACCCACATAGTCATACTTGACCACATCACCTTTCTTGTTGACAAGCTTATCTCAGGCTACATTGGAAGCCCCAATAACATCATCCAGGTTAGAGATTTTTTTGAGAAAGTATAGCCTTCCATTCCTTCTTCTTGAGCTTGGCATTCATGGGTTGGGCAAAAAAAATCTTGACGAAGTTATTCTTTGGAAACCTTGGCATGTCTTCCCTCTTCTCACATGGACACTCATCGGCAAAGTGATGTGTAGACTCACAATTGGCAAGACCTCGCTTTATTCCCCAGTGAGAACCTACCCTTGTTCTTGTAGGAACCCGAGTTACATCTCTTCACAAAGAGTGCCATTTGATCATATGAGGGACATTCATCGGAGTCACCTTATTCTCCTTCTTATTTATAACCTAATTCATGAACTTGGACATGCTTGGCTTTCATGCAAGGTTTGTTTTGTGTCCTCCTACTTGCAAGTCAAGTTGTCTCTTCCCTTTGGTCATGAACTCCTATTGTAAGAAGGTAGCAATGGCATCATCGAAAGTCGATCATCTTTGAAAAGAGTGGTTAGCATCTTATCAGCAAGGAGGCAGTTGGTCATGTTGAATCCACCATCGGCCTTGTCACACTCAAAGATCTAGATTTCTGCAATGAGATCCTTGAGACACTCATGAAGCTATCGAGGGGTCTCTCTTTCCTAACACAGATTAGTGCATATCACTCTTGGCCATTTCATCTTCTACCAACACAAGAGTATCCCATAGTTGCTTAGCGGAATTAACATGGAGGTATCGTTGCCTCTCACTTACACACAAGCCCTTCCTTATCATCATATATTTGGCAACATTAGGCTATTTATCACAGGCTTCTTGTGGAGTTAGATCACTAGGGTTGATGGGATCGAAGCCACTTGCCACAATCTCCCACATATCATTGGAGGAACTCTTCATATGATCATGAATCTCAATTTTCCACATCAAGAACTTCTCATTTGTATTATAAAAAAGGGGTGTGCCTTTAAAGTTATATTTGGGTTCTCTATGTGGTGGTGCTGGGTAGTTCCAAGCATACTTAGTGGAATTTCTCCCCAAAGGAAGGGTGACGTAAGGAGGGGCTTCGGGCATGGCCACCGATGGTGCAACCGCCATTGTATTAATGGTAGAGGCACCACCGAGGTCTCCCAATGCCACTCTCCACCATCGCTTTATCAACTATCCCTCGAATGTTGATTGTTTGTTGGGCTGGCAATTTAACTAAATCTACAAAGCTATAAAGCTTCTCATCTTTCGATGAGGCATCCACCTTTGGACCACCTAGCTCTGTGGGGTTAGGTAGAAACTCCTCCTTGTCTTTGTACATCTCGCTCTAGGGCAGTTAAGACATAAGATAGAGCACGATGCTCTACTACCAACTGAAATGATGGAGATGGGCCTAGAGAGGGGCGAATATGTAACGCCCAAGATGCGGCTATATCTCCCACGTGTCGAGGCACGACTTAGAGGCATAACCGCATGTTGGTTTTGTCGCAAGAAGGGTCATCTTCACACAATCCCATGTAATGAACAAGAAGGGGATAAATAGAGTTGGCTTACAATCGCCACGTCACACAATGATCAAATAATTGATACATCATTCAGAGTACACACATAGTCCAACTACGGACAAATCCAAATGAAAAGAAGATAACCCCAAATGCTAGATCCCGATCGTCCCAACTGGGCTCCACTACTAATCATCAGGAAACGAAACATAGTAACGACCAAGCTTAAGGTCCTCGTCGAACTCCCACTTGAGTTCGGTAGCATCACCTGCACTGGTATCATCAGCACCTGCAACTGTTTTGATAGTATCTGTGAGTCACGAGGACTCAACAATCTCAAAACCCGCGAGATCAAGACTATTTAAGCTTATGGAAAGGATGTGGTTATGAGTAAGATGAGTAAGCGCTAAGCAAAAATGGTGGCTAACATACGAATACAAGAGTAAGATGAGGAGCTGCACAACGGTCGTAAGGCTAGAAGTGATAAAAAAGTGATCCTGAACTACTTACGTTCATACATAACCCAAACCGCGTTCAGTTCCCGGACTCCGTCAAAAAGAGACCATCACGGATACACACGCGGTTGATTCATTTTAATTAAGTCAAGTGTCAAGTTCTCTACAACCGGATATTAACAAATTCCCATCTGCCACATAACCGCGGGCACGGCTCTCAAAAGTTTATACCCTGTAGGAGTGTCCCAACTTAGCCCATCACAAGCTCTCACAATCAATGAAGGATATTCCTTCTCCTGGAAAGACCCTATCAGTCTCGAAATCCCAGTTACAAGACATTTCGGCAATGGTAAAACAAGACCAGCAAGACCACCCGAATGTGCCGACAAATCCCGATAGGAGCTGCACATATCTCGTTCTCATGGCACACCGGATGGGACATGCTACGAGTAAAACCAGCCCTCAAGTTTCCCTGAGGTGGCCCCGCAGGCTGCCCGATTCGGACCAACAGTCAGAGGAGCACTGGCCCGGGGGGGGGGGTGAATAATTAAAGATGATCCTCTGGTTAATTACTCCCTAGGAAAAGTTTTAGGTTGTTATTATGCAAATGTTAAAACCAAGGTTGGGCCTTGCTGGAGGAGTTTTATTCAAAGTGAACTGTCAAGGGGGTCCCATAACCCCAACCGCGTAAGGAACGCAAAATGAAGGAACATAACACCAGTATGACGGAAACTAAGGCGGCAAGAGTGGAACAAAACACCGAGCAAAAGGCCAAGCCTTCCACCCTTTTCCAAGTATATAGATGCATTAATTAAATAAGAGATAATGTGATATCCCAACATATCCATGTTCCAACATGGAATAACCTGCAAGGCACCTGCAACTAGCAACGCTATAAGAGGGCTGAGCAAAAGCAGTAACTTAGCCAAACAACGGTTTGCTAGGAAGGTGGGTTAGAGGCTTGAAATGGCAATATGGGAGGCATGATAAACAAGTGGTAGGTAGCGCGACATAGTGATAGAGCGAACAACTAGCAAGCAAAGATAGAACTGATATCGAGGGTAATGGTCATCTTGTCTGCAAAGTTCTCAGAGTTGTCGAAAGCTTGCTCCTCGTTAACGTACTCAACAGGTTCCTCACTCACGAACTCGTCTCCCAGCTCTACCCAAAGCAAGAACACAAGCAATGAAACAACAATCAATCACGGTGCAATGCACAAGCAACATAATGCAAGACATGGCATGGAATGCAAGATATGATGTGCAATGCATATGGGTACTCTAGAAGAGAAAAGATGATCAAGGCATCAACTTGGCAAACCAAGCATGCCGCTGGAAAGATGGGGTGATTTCGGTCGAAATCGATATAAGGATCATCGGAAACGGATGCACGGTTTGCAAATGACAAGCAAAACAAAAATGATGCAAAACTACGCTTAACAGCACAATAGCACTTAAGATGCAACAAGAAACTATGCTATAGCACACCAACATAGCAACAAAACACATGGCATTAAAGTACATGTGAAGCTCTACAAATCATGACAACTGAGCTCCTGCTACAACTCACTAGAACAAGCCTAAAATAGCATGGCAAAAATGCAAATGACAAACATGTTACAGACTTAGTGAAAATACTGAGCAGGGCATAAACAACATCAGGTAGCAATGTTTAGAGCTATCAAACAACATGCTACAGGAACATATCAGGAAAACAAAGGCATGTCATTCTTGAACTCAAGGTAAAGAACAAAACTCCCTTATTGAACTTTAGACAAAGATGCATAGGCAAGATGGTAGCATCAATGCAAACATGGCAAATGATATGATCAGTTTCAGACTTAGTAGAAAGACAAAGCATGGCAGAGACAGATTCATGATAGCAACTTTGCAAGCTCATGCCACTCACTACAAAGCATCTCATGGCATCACAAGGTAACCAACAGTAAGTAGACACATTTATGAAGCTAAGCATGGCAATATCAAGTTCATAGGGTACATGTATCACTAGCAATACGCATGGCAATAATGAACTTCATGTTAACAATCTGCCAGCAACAATATTTAGCAAAAGTAGAGCATGAAAATGACAAGCTACACTACTCCATAAATACAACCAGAGGCATTAATGGATAGATAAATACCACATCTTCAAGACATGCTTACTAAACTACCTCAAAATGGGCATGGATCTACTGGTAGCAACAAGACAACATAACATCATAATCTAACAGGAAATGACTGCAAAAATACTAAGTGTCTGAAAACAGCAACATCATGTAGCCTACTTTGCATGCTTGTGCTAGCCACCACGGAGCTCATAAAAATACAAAGCTTGCACCACTGTAAAGATGGCATGGAGGAGCTCCGAAAACATGTAGACATCATGCTCATAGGATGCACACACAAAATGCAATGAAAATGACAAATCAGCAAGTTATGACAAATTCCAACAGACAACATCATGTAGCACTTTTGCAACGAAGTTTAGCGCATAAATATGGACAGTAACATGCATACAAATGACACTAACATGGAGATCAGCACGAGACGAACATTTTGATATATCATATGCGCAAATAGGAGCTATATGCATGGAGATATGACCGGTTAAAGTGGTGCACATAATGTGAAATGTTGGGGATTTACAAGAAAAACGAGAGGTCAACCTCAGATCTAGGGTTGTTGGCACGGATTATGAGGCAAGGCGGATCTCGCCGGAGATGGTGGCCGGAGCTCGGGAAGTCGCCAGAGTGGAAGGAGAGGGCCGGCGAGGCTCGAGAGAGGCCGGATCTTGCCGGCTGGCGCCGGATCCGGTGGCGGAGTCCGGGTCAATAGACCAGCTTCATAATCAATTTGCTGACATTGGCTTCTCACATAAATATTATGAAGAATGATTCATTTGATTCAGCTCCCAATGCTTAAAAAATATTGATCTTGAAATACTCATATGATTTTTAGCCCGCTTGAAGATGTAGAACTTGCCGGTTTATCATTGCCAAAATTGTCGGTTTATCAATATTGATGGCACCCGGTCATAATTGTTGCTAACATCAAGCTTGAAAATGTACCTCCCTTATATGCATATCACTTGTAGCCCCCAAGTCTTAAGAAGGGAGTGTAGTAACAGCTTAAGACTTTCTTCAATATAAATGTTGCACCCTTGAAGAAATCCAGGTTGTTTATCTCAATCACTAGTCAAAACTGAATATTCCACATATGTAGCCCCCAAGTGCTGGGTTGTCATGTTTGCAGCAACCTGGGACTTGTAATTGCCTTCATGCTCATAAAACTTCAACCAGTGTAGCCCCCAAGGGCCGGGTCATTATGCAATAATGAGCAGGGACTTTGTAGATATGATCATGTAGGCTTGAACATCAATGTGTAGCCCCCAAGGGCCGGCTCAGCAAGACAATACTGAGCTGGGACTTTACATATACTTCATTGAAAATAACATCATATGATGTAGCCTCCATCGCAGGGCTTGAACCCACGTCCACAAGGTTAAGAGCCTTGTGCTTTACCAACTGAGCAATGGACCCTCCAATATAATGGATTTAACTTGTGTACCTTGAATTTTTAACAGGAGCAATTAGTAGCCCCCAAGGGCCGGCTCATTAAGATATGATGAGTCGGGTCTTCAATAAGGCAAGTAAAAAATGACCTTGCATTAGTCCCCAAGTGTCATGGTGCATGCTTGCAGCGACATGGGACTCCATATTTGATATAATCATGATTTGAATAATGTAGCCCCCAAGTGCCGGGTCGTGTGCCTGCAGCGACTCGGGACTATTCCTTCCATTGTAGAATAAATCATATCCACTATATGTATGATATTGCTGAATGCCTTGCATATCAATATTGAACCATACTCCTTGTTATGAGCTGGTATTTTTAAATGAGGTAATAATAGCCATTACTCTGGAGCGGCTTTGTAAACCTCAATCATAATATTGGTTATTGATAACCATAATAGAAATACAGCCATGTTGGCTATTAAAGATTTGAATAATATAACCCGGTTTGAAAACCGGTTCCTACACACAAACAAATCACAAGTGCTCTGGCGGTTTACCGCAGGACGGGTCATAATACCACATATAAAACCACTGGTGACTAAAATAGTCCATCACCAAGTCCGGTTTAATCATAACCATATATAATCATAACAAAAATATCATACATGTGTTATTTGCTCACACTGCCGACTTATCATACCAGCGCAATAAGGGTGACAACCCAAAAGATTGAGCGTACAATGCCCTGTTTAATTGTCATACACTGCCGGCTTACAACGCCATATGCAGGAAGGGGTAATATCCCAAAACTTAGAGCACATCGCTTCCAAGTGTAGAATATCATCATACACTGGCGACTTATAGTCCAAAGCCAGGCCGGATTAATAAACACCGGATAATTTGATATGTAAGCCATAAGGCATGATAGCCCTCATCGGTTTTTAATCATGTATTAATATGTTCACAGGAGAGGAACCTCAAAAAATGTTCAAATCAAATAACAAAAAATCAAGGCTTTCATAGGCGGCCAGGCCTAAAAATCAAGTGCTTTCAAGGGCCGCACAGCCACTAAGTTAAACCTTCATACAAACCTTATAAGCCAGACCTCACATAACCAATCGTCATTTTAACTTTGACAAGTTTAGGGTCTGTATAAGATTGACTTGTCAAAAGTACGGCGGGTCATTCTAGGATTACTTGGGCGGAGTGGCAGACTTAAAAAGGCAGGTTAACCCAGGTTTTTCGGTGAATACACCTGGCTTCCAAGCCTGGCTTTTAAGCCTATTACAAGGGTCATGAAAACTCTTGTCCGTTGAATAAAAAGCCCCCAAGTAACATTATATTCCAGGCGTATAAGCCGGATCAACAAGGGTAGTCATAGCTATGCTCGATGAGCAGGAAGCCCCCAAGTGATATATTTTTGAGCTGTGCTCACCGGGTACCTACATTTGAGCTGTGATGTGCATCAAACTCTCTTTGGTCCCTGTAACTTTGGGCATCAAGCCTTTTAGTTTTTCCCGAGAACTCGAACTTGCGAGAGATAGATTCTTTTTGAACCGGATGTTAACCCGGATATTGAGAGCTTCAAAGCTTTATGGGAGAGAGATGTCTCTTGAGTCGGATTTTAAACCGGAATTTTCATTTTGAGCCGGAAATTTTATGACAACCTTTAAATTTTCATCAATATGGCAGCAGCCTCCGGGATCGGGTTATTTTCCTCTCCAATGACCTGGAGTTCTTAAATCTGCTTTAAACTGGCAATCATTTACCGAGTCATGTCATTGTAGCCCCTGAGTCTCAAGGAGACTCGAGGAGTTGTCTAGAGATTCTCCATATTTGACCGTGATATAAACTGGCACGAGTCATTCAACAGCTCAGCGATACAATAGTCCCCGTTGAAGTAGACAACTTGTCCTGCATTAGAGAATTTGCAAGCCAGAGTAATTGCTCTTTTAAAGAAAGCAATATGAAATATAAAAAACATATTGGATGGATTTCACTTGATATGTTAAACCGGAAATTATCCACCACAGAGTTGATGATCACCACGGTGAAGCTGAAATCAATCACGGCCAAGTCGGTCGCAGGAGCAGACAGATGAGCCGGCTGTGGCATTGTAAGCCAGCACGGACGGGCGAGTCAATCGTGTCATGTTGATGTAAATTGGGCCGTAAAAACGGCGATTTGCACCTACATTCATCGAGCATCATGGCACGGTTAGATGCTAGCACATGATAATGATGGCGCGAGCTATACATCAATGACACGATCATCACTCTTATAGTGAACCATTGTCCTGCATAAACAATATTGTATACCAAGGCAAAGATAAACCGTTTTTTGACAAAAAAATTAGGTGCCAAGAAACTAAAATTGGACCGATATCACTTGATGTACTTTGACGATAGATGATCTGCACACACAGTACCAGTACCAATTGATTTATCTAATGCATAATATTCCTCTTCCGCCATAGTTTTGCCTCAATGTGGACCAATAGTAGCCTTTTAGCTCCATGTCACGTGTATGTAGCACCAAAACATGCCAGCACTTTTCTTTGATAGTATTTTGAAATACCAGGCCTTCAAATTGTGTGATGCGGCTCCACACATCCTTGTAGAATAGTTTATTCTAGATTGTACAGTAATTCTCCTTTATAGCATGCGAGAACTCATCTTCTGCAAGTGGTCTGTGTGATAACTCAATCTGAAGGTGATTTTTCAGCCAACAAGGTTTCAATGACCATCCTCTGACCACCAATTCTGACAGATACCAGTATGCTGATCCGTTCTTTCTCTGTTTCATCCAGGGCACCTGGCTTCACTTCCATGCCCCAGAATTCCATCATGGTTGCTCAGGGAGTCAAAGGCGCGGCCGTGGCAGCAGGAACTAAAATATGTCATGGCAAGGCCGTCTCAACGCAGCGGCGGCTCAAAGACAGGAGCTAGCACAAGTCAGCCGAGGCCGGAGCAGTTGGTGGTGACCATGGCTATTTATGATAGCGGAGGAGTATGGCGTGGGAGCTGGCGTCTCAGCAAGGGCAGCGGGTCAACGCCGTACTGGTGGCCGCTCGCAAGAAGCAAAAGCGAGACCGGGCGGCTCAGGAGGCCCCGAGGAAGCAGATCGAGGCAGCATGCCGGCAACTTGCGAGGCGGCGGTTTGGTTCGGCCGCAACGGCGACTTGGCGAGGGCAGCTCAAAACCACATCCACGGAGGCTTGGAGGACTGCTCCAGGGGCTCACAACGGGCGTGAGGCCTGAGTGGTCGTTTGAGATGGCAGTAAATCCGGCGAAGCGGGGTGGCTCAACGCGCCGGAGGCGAAGGCGCCCAGCGACTCAGCATGGATACTAAGGCGGCCGGTGACTTGAAGTGGTTGCCGCCAGAGCGGAGATTGGAGCACGAGGTCCGGAGGTGTCGGAGGCAGGCTGAGTCCTCCGAAGACTCGAGGCCATACCTGCGGCGGCGGCGGAGGCGAACCACTAGCGGGATGCAAGGTCGACAATGGGGCAGCACGGAACGGAGACAGGTGAAGCAGGCAGCAACCCGCGACGACCGCAGCGGCAACACCGACGAGGTGCGACCCAGTAGTAGCGGTAGTGTCGGTCACGACGGCTCATGGCAGTAGCGAAGCCCATAGCGCAGAGATAGAACCGGCCACGACGGCTTATGGCAGTAGAGGACGGCAGAGATGAGCCGAGGGCCGCGGGCAAGCCGGTGTTGGAGTTCAGCAGCTAGCGCGCCCTGGCGGGTCAACGGCGCGGGCGAACCGGGCGGGTCCATGGAGAAGGCGAGCCACTAGCTCAGGGGCATAGCCACAGCTGCAGCAAAAACAGAGATCACATTGGCGTTAGAGTCCGAGTCTCTACGGCCCGATCCTCCTCCGGGTCGTGGCCAGCTCCTGTGGTGGCTCAAAGACCGATGCGGCGATGGAAGCTGCGGCAAAGGCGAGTCGGGGCTGGTGACGCGGGTTAGCAACGACGGTTGATGCAGGCTAGTGAAGGTGAACAGGAACCATTGAGTTGGTGAACACAGGTCCGCAGCGGCAGCTTTGATGAAGCATAAACGGCGGCTCAACGAAGCCCAGCAGAGGAGAACACCGCTGAAACTCTGCGGTGATGGCGATTTGACACATCTTTGGAAGTAATTGTTTCGTTAGCAGATTATCACCTTTTTTTGCATGTAATTGGTCTGTACTTGATACCCATAGTAATACTAGTAGTTTTGATCTCCTCCTTTCTTTTAACGTTGGTGTATTTTTCCTCGAGCCCCGCTTTTGACAACTTGATTTGTCTTGTACTCCCGTGGGCTAGCAGAACAAAAACAGCTTCGAGACTTGAGTTTGTAACCCAGTAGCTACAACTTGCGGGACTTCGGCGGATCAGACTGCAAGGCAGATCAGACAGCAAAAACTTTTTGTCTGTTTCGACAGATCGCCTCGCGTCAGCGGCGCACAGAACGCCAAATCCTAAAACAGTCTTAATCTCACACCCGCCGCCGGAGAGTCCTTCGTCAATCTTGACTGATGAACTTATGGCTGATGTGAATTTTCCACGCCGATTTGAGCCAGAAAATTGCAAACTTATCGAACCCTAGAAAAGATCCCTTCAAGAACTCAACACCACTGTGCGCAGGCCCCACGGTGGGCACCAACTATCGTGGATTTGTCACGGCAGATGCCCTTAGTGTCAGGACTTAGTCGTGAGGCCAGCGGATCTATGTGGTAGCTTGAGAGGGGTTGAGTGGGACGAGAGACGCGAGGTTTTACCCAGGTTCGGCCCCTCACAGTGGAGGTAAAAGCCTACATCCTGCTTCATTGATATTGATGATGATGATCACGATTACAAGGATGCTCTATCTCGAGAACTATAGATTTGTTTGTCTAACCCTAACTTGTGAAACTTGTCCCTCTTGGGGTGCCCTGTCCCTCATATAAGTTGAAGGGACGGGTTACATGACTAGTCCTAGTAGGATTAGGATTACTCTATTACAAGTGGAGTCCTAGTCTTGCTTCCTTTGTAAGGGAATATTCCTTATGCTTTCATCTTAACCCGGCCCACAAGAACAGAAGTCGGCCTTCCCATGAGCCGCCTTTGGGGACACCGGGTCTTGTCACTCCTCTGGCCCACCTGCCGGGTTACCAATAAATGACCAGGCCCCGCCGGGTCATCAGTGAGTGGAGAGATCCGGGCGGGTCACTTCGTGAGTCGCCAAGTTAAGGCGGGTCATTAGTCACTCGCCAAGTCTGGCCGGGTCATACCTCCGGCCGGGTCATACCGCGGGGTATATCCCCGACATCCGGGGTGTTACAACTCTCCACCACTACAAGAGGATCTCGTCCCGAGATCTAGGACTGAAAGAACTCCGGATATCCAGAACGGAGGTGATCCTCGCGTTCCCAGGTGGCTTCTCGGTCAGAATGGTGCGACCACTTAACTTTTAGGAATTTGATCGACTTGTTGCGAGTTTTGCGCTCGGTTTCTTCAAGAATGGCAACGGGATGCTCATGGTAAGACAAATCTTCTTGGAGATCAATCTCTTCGAAGTTGATAGTGCACTCAGGCGTCTTGAAGCACTTGCGAAGCTGTGACACGTGAAACACATCGTTCACATTTGCGAAGTTGGATGGAAGCTTGAGTTGATAGGCGAGGTCGCCTCTTTTGCCAATGATCTTGAAAGGACCCACATATCTCGGTGCAAGCCTGTTGGAAATATCCCCTAGAGGCAATAATAAATTAGTTATTATTATATTTCCTTGTTCATGATAATCGTTTATTATCCATGCTAGAATTGTATTGATAGGAAACTCAGATACATGTGTGGATACATAGACAACACCATGTCCCTAGTAAGCCTCTAGTTGACTAGCTCGTTGATTAATAGATGGTTACGGTTTCCTGACCATGGACATTGGATGTCATTGATAACGGGATCACATCATTAGGAGAATGATGTGATGGACAAAGACCCAATCCTAAGCCTAGCACAAGATCATGTAGTTCGTATGCTAAAGCTTTTCTAATGTCAAGTATCATTTCCTTAGACCATGAGATTGTGCAACTCCCGGATACCGTAGGAGTGCTTTGGGTGTGCCAAACGTCACAACGTAACTGGGTGGCTATAAAGGTACACTACAGGTATCTCCGAAAGTGTCTGTTGGGTTGGCACGAATCGAGACTGGGATTTGTCACTCCGTGTAAACAGAGAGGTATCTCTGGGCCCACTCGGTAGGACATCATCATAATGTGCACAATGTGATCAAGGAGTTGATCACGGGATGATGTGTTACGAAACGAGTAAAGAGACTTGCCGGTAACGAGATTGAACAAGGTATCGGGATACCGACGATCGAATCTCGGGCAAGTATCATACTGCTAGACAAAGGGAATTGTATACGGGATTGATTAAGTCCTTGACATCGTGGTTCATCCGATGAGATCATCGTGGAACATGTGGGAGCCAACATGGGTATCCAGATCCCGCTGTTGGTTATTGTCCGGAGAGTCATCTCGATCATGTCTGCATGTCTCCCGAACCCGTAGGGTCTACACACTTAAGGTTCGGTGACGCTAGGGTTATAGAGATATTAGTATGTGGTAACCCAAAAGTTGTTCGGAGTCCCGGATGAGATCCCGGACATCATGAGGAGTTCCGGAATGGTCCGGAGGTAAAGATTTATATATGGGAAGTCTTGTTTTGGTCGCCGGAAAAGTTTCGCGCATTATCGGTATTGTACCGGGAGTGCCGAAAAGGGTCTGGTGGTCCACCAAAGGGGTCCACCTGCCCCGGGGGGCCACATGGGCTGTAGGGCTGTGCGCCTTGGCCTATATGGGCCAAGGGCACCGGCCCCAAGAGGCCCATGCGCCAAGAGATAAGGGAAAGGAAGAGTCCTAAAGGGGGAAGGCACCTCCTAGGTGCCTTGGGGAGGATGGACTCCTCCCTGGCCGCACCCTTCCTTGGAGGAAGGGCCAAGGCTGCATCCCCCCTCTCCCTTGGCCCTATATATAGTGGGGGGAAGGGAGGGCAGCCGCACCTATGCCCTGGCGCCTCCCTCTCCCTCCCATGACACATCTCCCTCCTCCCGCAGCACTTGGCGAAGCCCTGTTGGAATCCCGCTACTTCCACCACCACGTCGTCGTGCTGCTGGATCTCCATCAACCTCTCCTCCCCCCTTGCTGGATCAAGAAGGAGGAGACGTCGCTGCTCCGTACGTGTGTTGAATGCGGAGGTGCCGTCCGTTCGGCGCTAGGATCATCGGTGATTTGGATCACGACGAGTACGACTCCATCAACCCTGTTCTCTTGAACGCTTCCGCGCGCGATCTACAAGGGTATGTAGATCCACTCCTCCCTCGTTGCTAGATGACTCCATAGATTGATCTTGGTGATACGTAGAAAATTTTGAATTATTGCTACGTTCCCCAACAAAGCCTCCCTTTGATACCGAAGCGTCGAGTGCCTTTCATTGGAGAGATGCAGAGGTAGACATGGTCTCCGATCTCGAAAGCCAAGTCACGGTGCTTGCTATCATAGTAACTCTTCTGGCGCGATTGCGCGACTTTGAGATTTTCACGGATGACTTTACACATTTCTTCAGCTTCTGTGATCAAGTCATTGCCAAGAAGTTGGGGTTCACCAGTCTTAGACCAATTGAGAGGAGTACAACACTTTCTGCCATATAGAATTTCGAATGGGGCCTTGCCCGAACTTGTTTGGAAGCTGTTGTTGTAGGAGAACTCAACATACGGGAGACAATCTTCCCACTTCATACTGAAAGAGATGACACAAGCCCTGCGCATGTCTTCGAGGATTTGATTTACTCGCTCGACTTGGCCACTTGTTTGAGGATGGAAAGCTGTGCTGAAGCGAATGTTGGTGCCAATGGTCTTCTCGAAGGAGTCCCAGAACTTAGAAGTGAAAATGCTTCCACGGTCTAAAGAGATCAATTACAGAATACCGTGCAACGAGACAATTCTGAAGGTGTATAGCTCTGCCAACTAAGCTGCTATGATAGATTCTTTGATTGGAAGGAAATGAGTCACTTTTGTAAGCTTGTCAATGACAATGAAGATAACATCATTCCCACGCTTGGAGTTAGGAAATCCAGTGACAAAGTCCATTTCGATATGATCAAGCTTCCATTCTGGAATAGCAAGAGGTTGGAGGAGACCAGCTGGTCGTTGGTGTTCTGCTTTCACCCTTCGACAGACATCACATTCATTTATGAATTGAGCAATCTCTCGCTTCATTCGAGTTCACCAATACGATTGCTTGAGGTCATGGTACATCTTCGAACTGCCTGGATGAATGGAAAGAAGAGAATTGTGTGCTTCGTTCATTATGACCTTCCTTAGACCACCTTTAGGAACCACAATCCTGTCCTCGAAGAATATGGTGTCCTTGTCATCAATGCGATAACACTTGTATTTGGATAAGCCCTTGGCAATATCGTGTTTCACTCTCTTCACCATGGTATCAAGGAGTTGTGCCTCACGAATTTGGTCTTCCAAAGTAGGAGTGACCTGAAGGTTGGCAAGGAAACCTTGAGGAACAACTTGGAGTTTGAGCTTGCGGAAAGCTTCACAAAGATCCAGTTGGAATGGCTTGAGAATTAAGCTGTTGCAATAAGCCTTCCCGCTCAAAGAATCTGCAATCACATTGGCCTTGCCCGGAGTATATTCAATACTTGGGTTGTACTCTTGAATCATTTCGACCCAACGAGTTTGCCTCAGGTTGAGGTTGGGTTGAGTGAAGATATACTTGAGGCTCTTGTGATCGGTGAAAATGTACACTTGCCTTCCCAACAAGAGATGTCTCCATGTTATTAATGCATGGACAACTGCCACCAAATCCAGATTGTGAGTGGGGTAGTTTCTTTTGTTGGGCTTCAACTGATGAGAAGTATAGGCCACAATTTTCTTCTCTTGCATTAACACAACACCGAGACCTTGTAATGAGGCATCACAGAAAACTTCATATGGCCTGGACTCATCAGGAGGAGTTAAGGCAGGAGCTGAGACTAGCTTCTCTTTGAGAGTGTTGAAAGAAACATTACACTCAGGAGTCCAGACATACTTGACATGTTTCTGGAGGAGGTTGGAAAGAGGCTTTGCAATCTTTGAGAAATTCTCAACGAATCTTCGGCAATAGCTTGCAAGCCCAAGGAAACTGCGGAGCTGCCTGACATTCCGAGGAGGTTCCCAGTTCACAATAGTAGAAACCTTCTCCGGATTAACAGCAATGCCCTTGGCGGAGATGATATGGCCAAGATAAAGAACTTCATCAAGCCAAAACTCACATTTGGAAAACTTTGCGTAGAATTGATACTCTCTGAGCTTGTCGAGCACCAATCCCAAATGCTTGGCATGATCCTTCTTATTCTTGGAGAACACCAAGATATCATCAAGATACACCAGGACGAATTCATTTGTGTAGGGGTTGAAGATGAAGTTCATCATGCGATAGAAAGTTGGAGGAGCATTGACAAGGGCGAAAGACATGATAGTATATTCATAAGAACCAAAACTTGTTCTGAATGCTGTCTTGGGGATATCTTCTTCATGAATGCGAATCTGATGATAACCCATATGGAGGTCAAGCTTGGAAAACACTTTTGCACCTTTAAGTTGCTCGAATAGCTCATTGATGTTGGAAAGTGGATACTTGTTCTTGATTGTCTTCTTGTTCAATGGACGGTAATCAACGCAAGTCGGTCCGTGCTATCCTTCTTCTGGACAAAAAGAACACCACAACCCCACGGAGATGAACTCAGTCTGATCAAACCCAGACACTCTTGTTCATCGAGTTGTTTCTTCAATTCCTTCAGCTCCTTTGGTCCAAGCTTGTATGGATGCTTGCAAACGGGTTCAGTACCAGGCTCAAGATTGATAACAAACTCAACTGGCCAGTGAGGAGGCATTCCCGGAAGCTCTTCTAGAAAGACATCTTGGTACTCACAAACAACTGGAATCTGAGAAATTGCATCTAACTCACCCTTCTCATTGAGAGAAAACAATCGAATGGTTTCGTCACGAGTGGCATAGATGATCACATCCTCAGAAGAGTGTGACATCCGTTAGAACCATGATAGACAGATAGACATCCTCGTCGGCTCTATCCAAAGCTCTTAAGCTGTCGCACAGCGAGTCGCCGCCTTCACCGCGGGATTGCCGGTGTGCCTTCATTGACCGGCCTTGAGCCGCCCGCCTTAAATCTCTATGGCCTCGGTTTTGCTTCGCCGACTCGCTCTCACGGCCTCGCAAACCGCCGCTATCATCAAGTCGCCTCGCCTCTACTGCTAAACCGCCGTGGCCTCCACCACGTCAGCCCGTACCTCGGTGTTACTCCACGACTGTGCTACTGCCACTACCAACGCCGAAAGCTGCTGCCATGGCACTGCACCATGCCTCTCCAACCCGTTGTCATCGCGAAGGCACCTCTTTGACGCGCCGGAGTGCCCTCACTCCGCTTACACGGCCGCATCTGGAGCGACCTCCACGACCCGGCCTCGCTGCGTTGATCCGACCCGGTCTCCGCTTTCAAGTCATATTCGCTCGGATTCACCTTCGCCGCTCCTGCTCGGACTTGCCTTCCCTACTCCGAGTTGTTAAAATTGTCACCACGACTGCGCAAAGACCTCGTCCCTATTAGTCCACAGCCACTGCCGTGGCCATTGTCATGAGCCGCCCTACCGGCCAATTCTGAACTGCAAGCCGGTATCTATTTTAAACGGCCCTACTCTGCTTCGGCTGTGAGTTACGTTGACCCGCCGCCTCGCTGTGAGCTGCCACTGCTACTACTGCTGCTAGGATCTTGAGCCGGCTCTGAAACGCCTCTGACCCGCCTGCCTCCGCCGTCTCAACGTGCGGCCGCTGCAGCTCTTGAGCCGCTATACTGCCTCAGATTGCCTCCGACTGCCACACACTTTTTAAGTTGCATTCTACATGATGAGTACTGCAGATCTGAAGTTGATATTACTAAGGAGGTCCATTACCTTGACTGAAGGTGCAGGTGAGAGCAGTAAGCATGAACCCAAGAAAAACTCCACTGTTGCTCACTGCTTCTGTTGATGAATTGCATAAAAGAGCCCGTCAGCACAACTTTGATTAGCACTATTGACGACCGTCAAATCAGTTTGACGTTTGAAGAGCAATCAACCATCTAGTACTAAATATGGGAATCCAAAGGACAATATACGCATATATGCATGAGGCCACGGAAATACCATGGTGCAAATACTATTCCATGAGGTTGTCAGGCACGTCCGGAGATTTAAAAGATCGGACGGAATTAACAATATATCTGAGAACTCTTTTCTTCCGAATATATCATCCAACGTCGGCATCTGCGTTTATCCGACAAACACAAAAACAGGTGTTATCCCTCCTATATATTTTATCAGTACATTTCAATTCCTCTGAGCACCATTACACTACTCTATTGGTGTGTTTATATACAGGTAAAATTATTGTTATACTACGGGTATAGAGTATGCACTAGCAATGTTCTACGACGGCGTTTCGTCCGTGCCACACTACCCAATGAACGGACGAGCCCAAATCGCTGCTCCAGTGGCCCGGTTTACATTAACTCGCCCGTCCGCTCTCGCGGCTGGTTCACGTGTCTACGCCAGCTTGCAACGAGGAGAACAACTTACTCGTCCGAAACGGTGCTTACAATGCCACGGCGGACTCATCTGCATACTGCCATGGCCGACTCGGCCGTGATTGATTTTAGCTTCACCGTGGTGATGATCAACTCCGCGGTGGATAATTTCTGGCCTAACATATCAGGTGAAATTCATCCAGTATATTTTTATATTATATATTGCTTTCTTTAAAAGAGCAATTACTCCGGCTTGCAAAGTTATCTAATGCAGGACCCTAAAACCGCCATATTGGTGCAAATTTAAAGGCCGTCAAAAAAATTCCGGCTTAAAAAGAAGGATTCCGGTTTAAAATCCAGTTCAAGGGAAAGCTATCTCCCACAAAGCTTTGAAGCTCTCAATATCCGGTTTAAGAATTTCCGGTTCAAGAAGAATTCATTACTCACAAATTCGAGTTCTCAAAAAAACTACAGGGACCGAAGAGAGTTTGTTGCACATCACAACTCAAACATAGGCACCCGACGAGCACAGCTCGGAAATATATCACTTGGGGTCTTCCGGCTTATTGAGCTAAGCTATGATTACCCTTTGATCTGGCTCATAGCCACATTTACAGGTCATCTGGGGGCTTCCTGTTCAAACATAGGTCGTATTCGAACCAAAGAGAACATAGTTGTCAATACCCTCTTGATCGGCGCAATGCCAAACTCACTAGGGGGCTTCTTGATCGTATTCAAATCATAGATTAACCCCTTTTGGGTCCGACTTGGATCGTATTCGAATCAAGGTCGTTAAAAACCTCTCAAGGTCATTTGGGGGCTTCCTGTTCAAACATAGGTCGTATTCGGACCAAAGAGAACATAGCTTTCGGTACCCTCTTCATCGGCGCAACGCCAAATCCACTGGGGGCTACATGATCGTATTCGAATCCTAGCTTACCCCTTTGGTCCGGTTTACTGATCGTATTTGAATTAGAAGCCTCAAATTCTTCTTTCTATTTTGTTTAAGTTTTTTGAAAACAGTCTTTTGGGTTTGTCTTGAGACTTTTTGTTCATATGTGAAGCATATATGTGGTTTCGATTAACCCGGCTTGACTTTGGATGATAAGTCGCCATATATGACAATCATAAACATTTGGAAGTTTTTGGCTTCTAAAGATTGGGTTATCACCCTTACTGCACAGGTATCCTAAACCGGCAGTACGATTCAACATCAAGGAACCGGTTTTTCAAACCGGGCTATATAATTCAAATCTTTAATAGCCAACATGGCTGGATTTTTATTATGGTTATCAATAACCAATATTACGATTGGAGTTTTCAAAGTCGCTTCAGTGCAATGGATATTATTTTATCAATGGATATAATTTATTCTACAATGGAAGGAATAGTCCCGAGTCGCTACAGGCTTATGACACGGCACTTGGGGGCTACATTATTCAAGTTGAGATTACATAAAATATGTAAGTCCCATGTCACTGCCAGCATGCACCATGGCACTTGGAGGCTAATGCAAAGTCATTTTTACTGGCCTTATTGAAGACCCGACTCATCACATTGTAATGAGCCGGCCCTTGGGGGCTACCAATTGCTCCTGTCAACAATTCAAGGTACACAAGTTTAAATCCATTATATTGAAAGGTCCACTACTTAGTTGGAAGAGTTCAAAGCTCTTAACCTTATGGATGTGGGTTCGAGCCCCATGGACAGGATTACAACATATGATATTCTTTTCAAGGAAATATATATAAAGTCCCAGCTCAATATTATCTTACTGACCCGGCCCTTGGGGGCTACATGTTGCAGCTCAAGTCTACATCTACAAAGTCCCTGCTCATTATTGCATGATGACCCGGCCCTTGGGGGCTACACCGATTGATGTTTTTGTGAGCATAAGACAATTACAAGTCCCAGGTTGATGCAAGCATGACAACCCGGCACTTGGGGGCTACAGGTAACACGGATATAAGGAGAAATACTTTCAAAATTTCAGTTTTGAGAAAATCAGATTGACTCGGCGTCACCAATCATTATGACCCGGTGTCTGCAACAATCATAGCCCGACATCATCAATAATTATGACCCGGCGTCGGCAAAAATTATGACTCGGTGCCATCAATATTTATAAACCGGCAATTGGTAATATTAAACCGACAAGTTCTACATCTTCAAACCGGCTGAATATCAGATGAGTATTTCAAGACCAATATTTTTAAGCCGGCGCTTTGGAAGCCAAATCAAGTGGATTATTCTTCACTATATTTCTCTACAAAAGACCAATATCAGCAAATTGACTCTGAAACTGGCCTATTGACCTGGACTTTTCAAAAGAAGTATCTAGATTTTTTGCATTGGCAAAGTTGAAACATATCTGTTAAAGAAGATTTGCTATGAGATCATGGACATGTACATATCAACAAGGAAATGACAAGGACTTAACAATGATCAAGTGCCGGCTCAGAAGAACCTTCGACCCGGCGTATAATCTATCAAAGTTCATCTTGATTTGCAGGATCAGTTTAACATGGATAAATCCAAATTAAACTGGGGTCTAATGTCGGGGATATACCCCGCGGTATGACCCGGCCGGAAGTATGACCCGGTCGGACTTGGCGGCTCACAGAGACCCAGCGAGTATTTGGTGACTTACTGATGACCCCAACGACGGGTCAGATGGAGCGACAAGACCCGGTGGCCCAACGGGCGATTCATGGAAGGCCGGCTCGTATTATGGTGGGCTGGTCAATGAGGAAAGCATAAGGAATATTCCCTTACAAAGGAAGCAAGACTAGGACTCCACTTGTAATAGAGTAATCCAAATCCTAATAGGACTAGTCATGTAAGCCGCCCCTTCAACATATATAAGGAGGGGTAGGGCTCCCCAAGGAGGACAAGTTCCACAAGTTTGATAAATTAGGGTTAGACAAACAAGTCTATAGCTCTCGAGTAAGAGCACCTGTGTAATCGTGATCATCATCATCAATATCAATGAAGCAGGATGCGGGCTTTTACCTCCACCGTGAGGGGCCGAACCTGGGTAAAACATTGTGTCTCTCGACCCGCTCAACCCTCTCAAGCTACCACATAGATGCATTGGCCTCACGACTAAGTCTTGACATTAAGGACATCTGCCGTGACAATTCCATGACATATAGTCTTTACAATAAACATCCGAACAGAGATTGAACGAATGAATTCCAAAGTTAACATTACATGACCATTAAGGTGAGAAGCCACTTAAAAGAGATTGATGAATGAAACAACAAGGTACGACTGGAATAAATAAGTGGTAAGGATCACCCAATCACATACCAATTATCTGTCGGAAGAATAACACGAGCTACTTGAATTCTGAAGGAAATATGCCCTAGAGGCAATAATAAAGTTATTATTTATATTTCCTTATATCATGATAAATGTTTATTATTCATGCTAGAATTGTATTAACCGAAAACTTAGTACATGTGTGAATACATAGACAAACAGAGTGTCCCTAGTATGCCTCTAATTGACTAGCTCCTTAATCAAAGATGGTTAAGTTTCCTAGACATGGACATGTGTTGTCATTTGATGAACGAGATCAGATCATTAGAAAATGATGTGATGGACTAGACCCATCCGTTAGCTTAGCACTATGATCGTTTAGTTTATTGCTATTGCTTTCTCCATGACTTATATATGTCCCTATGACTATGAGATTATGCAACTCCCAAATACCGGAGGAACACTTAGTGTGCTATCAAACGTCACAACGTAACTGGGTGACTATAAAGATGCTCTACAGGTGTCTCTGATGGTGTTTGTTGAGTTGGCATAGATCGAGATTAGGATTTGTCACTCCGATTGTCGGAGAGGTATCTCTGGGCCCTCTCGGTAATGCACATCACTATAAGTCTTGCAAGCAATGTGACTACTGAGTTAGTTGCTGGATGTTGCATTACGAAACGAGTAAAGAGACTTGCCAATAATGAGATTGAACTAGGTATTGAGATACCGATGATCGAATCTCGGGCAAGTAACATACCGATGACAAAGGGAACAAAGTATGTTGTTATGCGGTTTGACCGATAAAGATCTCTGTAGAATATGTAGGAACCAATATGAGCATCCAGGTTTCGCTATTGGTTATTGACTGGAAGTGAGTCTCGGTAATGTCTACATAGTTCTCAAACCCGTAGGGTCCGCACGCTTAACGTTCAATGACGATCGGTATTATGAGTTTATGTGTTTTGATGTACCGAAGGTAGTTCGGAGTCTCGGATGTGATCACGAACATGACGAGGAGTCTCGAAATGGTCGAGACATAAAGATCAATATATTGGAAGGCTATGTTTGGACATCGGAATTGTTCCGGATGAGTTCGGGCATTTACCGGAGTGCCGGGGGGGGGGGGTTACCATAACCCCCCGGGGAGTCAATGGGCTTTATTGGGCATTAGTGGGAGAGAGGAGTAGGCGGCCAGGTGGAGGGCGCCCCCCCCCCCCCAAACCCAATCCGAATTGGGTGGGGGGCCGCCCCCCCTTTCCTTCCCTCTCTCTCCCTCTTCCTTCTTCTCCTACTCCAACTAGGGAGGGGGAACCTACTCCTACTGGGAATAGGTCTCCCCCTTGGGCGTGCCATAGAGAGGGTCGGCTCTCCCCTTCCCCCTCCTTTATATACGTGGGCAGGGGGCACCCGAAAGGACTTGAAGATTTTTCTTTACCGTGTGCGGTGCCCCCCTCCACAGTTTTCCACCTCAGTCATATTGTCGTAGTGCTTAGGCGAAGCCCTTCATCGGTAACTTCATCATCACCGTCACCACGCCGTCGTGCTGACGAAACTCTCCCTCAGCCTCAGCTGGATCTAGAGTTAGAGGGACGTCACCGAGCTGAACGTGTGCAGATCGCGGAGGTGCCGTGCGTTCGGTACTTGATCGGTTGGATCGTGAAGACGTTTGACTACATCAGCCACGTTACTAAACGCTTCTGCTTTCGGTCTACGAGGGTACGTAGACATACTCTCCCCCTCTCATTGCTATGCGTCTCCTAGATAGATCTTGCGTGATCATAGGAATTTTTTTGAAATACTGCGTTTCCCAATAGTGGTATCAGAGCCAGGTCTATGCGTAGATGTTATAAGCACGAGTAGAACATAAATGAGTTGTGGGCATGGGTATATACATATTGCTTGCCGTCACTAGTTGTTTCTTGATTCGGCGGTATTGTTGGATGAAGCGGCCCGGACCGACATTACATGACCGCGTTCATGAGACTGGCTCTACCGATGTGCTTTGCACACAGGTGGTTGGCGGATGTCAGTTTCTCCAACTTTAGTTGCATCGGATTCAATGAACAGGGTTCTTTCTGAATATCAAAAAGCAATCACTATACCACATTGTGGCTTTTATGCCGTTGGTAAGAACGGTTCTTGCTAGAAGCCCGTAGCAGCCACGTAAAACTTGCAACAACAAAGTAGAGGACGTCTAACTTGTTTTTGCAGGGCATGTTGTGATGTGATATGGTCAAGACGTGATGATGTATAATTTGTTGTATGAGATGATCATGTTTTGTAATAGTTATTGGCAACTCACACGAGCCATATGGTTGTCGCTTTATTGTATTAAATGCAATTGTCATGTAATTGCTTTACTTTATTACTAAGCGGTAGCGATAGTCGTAGAAGTAATAGTTGGCGAGACGACAACGATGCTTCGATGGAGATCAACGTGTCAAGCCGGTGACGATGGTGATCATGACGATGCTTTCGAGATGGAGATCAAAGGCACAAGATGATGATGGCCATATCATATCACTTATTTGATTGCATGTGATGTTTATCCTTTATGCATCTTATTTTGCTTAGTTCGGCGGTAGCATTATAAGATGATCCCTCACTAAATTTCAGGGTATAAGTGTTCTCTGTGAGTATGCACCGTTGCTACAGTTCGTCGTGCCGAGACACCACATGATGATCGGGTGTGATAAGCTCTAAATTCACATACAACGGGTGCAAGCCAGTTTTGCACACGCGGAATACTCGGGTTAAACTTGACGAGCCTAGCATATACAGATATGGCCTCAGAACACTAAGACCGAAAGGTCGAGCGTGAATCATATAGTAGATATGATCAACTTATTGATGTTCACCATTGAAAACTACTCCATCTCACATGATGATCGGACATGGTTTAGTTGATATGGATCACGTGATCACTTAGATGATTAGATGGATGTCTATCTAAGTGGGAGTTCTTAAGTAATATGATTAATTGAACTTCAATTTATCATGAACTTAGTCCTGGTAGTTTTTTGCATATCTATGTTGTAGATCAATAGCTCGCATATAGCTCCCCTGTTTTATTTTTGATATGTTCCTAGAGAAAAATAAGTTGAAAGATGATAGTAGCAATTACACGGACTGGGTCCGTAACTTGAGGATTATCCTCATTGCTGCACAGAAGAATTACATTCTGGAAGCACTGCTGGGTGACAAGCCTGCTGCAGATGCTGCTGACAACGTTAAGAACATCTGACAAAGCAAAGCTGATGACTACTCGATAGTTCAGTGTGCCATGCTTTACGGCTTAGAACGGGGACTTCAATAATGTTTTGAACGACATGGAGCATATGAGATGTTCCAGGAGTTGAAGTTAATATTTCAAGCAAATGCCCGGATTGAGAGATATGAAGTCTCCAATAAGTTCTACAGCTACAAAATGGAGGAGAATAGTTCTGTCAGTGAACATATACTTAGAATGTCTGGGTACCACAACCACTTGACTCAGCTGGGAGTTAATCTTCCTTATGATAGTGTCATTGACAGAGTTCTTCAATCACTGCCACCAAGCTACAAGAGCTTCGTGATGAACTATAATATGCAAGGGATGGATAAGACAATTCCCGAGCTCTTCGCAATGCTAAAGGCTATGGAGGTAGAAATTAAGAAGGAGCATCAAGTGTTGATGGTCAACAAGACCACCAGTTTCAAGAAGAAGGGCAAAGGGAAGAAGGGGAACTTCAAGAAGAACATCAAGCAAGTTGCTTCTCAAGTGAAGATGCCCAAGTTTGGACCTAAGCCTAAGACTGAGTGCTTCTACTGGAAAGGGACTGGTCACTGGAAGCGGAACTGCCCCAAGTATTTGGTGGATAAGAAGGATGGCAAAGTGAAAGGTATATTTGATATACATGTTACTAATGTGTACCTTATAAATGCTCGTAGTAGCGCATAGGTATTTGATATTGGTTCTGTTGCTAATATTTGCAACTTGAAAGAGGGGCTACGGATTAAGCGAAGATTGGCTAAGGACGAGGTGACGATGTGCGTGGGAAATGGTTCCAAAGTCAATGTGATCGCCGTCGACATGCTACCTCTACATCTACCTTCGGGATTAGTTTTAGACCTGAATAATTGTTATTTGGTGCCAGGGTTAAGCATCAACATATATCTGGATCTTGTTTGATGCGAGACAGTTATTCATTTAAATCAGAGAATAATGGTTGTTCTATTTATATGAGTAATATCTTTCATGGTCATGCACCCTTGATGAGTGGTCTATTTTTACTAAATCTTGATAGTAGTGATACACATATTCATAGTACTGAAGCCAAAGATATAAGTTTAATAATGATAGTGCAACTTATTTGTGGCACTGCCGTTTAGGTCATATTGGTATAAAGCGCATGAAGAAACTCCATGCTAATGGGATTTTGGAATCACTTGATGCTTGCGAACCGTGCCTCATGAGCAAGATGGCTAAGACTCCGTTCTCCGGAATAATGGAACGAGCAACAGACTTATTGGAAATAATACATATTGATGTATGTGGACTGATGAGTGTTGATGCTCGTGGTGGGCATCATTATTTTCTGACCTTCACAGATGATTTGAGCAGATATGGGTATGTCTACTTGATGAAACATAAGTCTAAAACATTTGAAAAGTTCAAAGAATTTCAGAGTGAAGTGGAAAATCATCATAACAAGAAAATTTAATTTCTACGATCTGATCGTGGAGGCGAATATTTTGAGTTATGAGTTTGGTCTTCATTTGAAACAATGCGGAAGAGTTTCGCAACTCACGCCACCTGGAACACCACAACGTAATGGTGTGTCCGAACGTCGTAACCGCACTTTATTAGATATGATGCGATCTATGATGTCTCTTACTGATTTACCGCTATCATTTTGGGGTTATGCTTTAGAGACGGCTGCATTCACGTTAAATAGGGCACCATTCAAATCCGTTGAGACGACACCTTATGAACTGTGGTTTGGCAAGAAACCCAAGTTGTCGTTTCTTAAATTTTGGGGCTGCGATGCTTATGTGAAAAAGCTTCAACCGAATAAGCTCGAACCCAAATCGGAGAAATGTGTCTTCATAGGATACCCAAAGAAGACTGTTGGGTACACCTTCTATCACAGATCCGAAGGCAAGATATTCGTTGCTAAGAATGGATCCTTTCTAAAGAAGGAGTTTTTCTCGAAAGAAGTGAGTGGGAGGAATGTAGAACTTGATGAGGTAATTGTACCTTCTCCCGAATTGGAAAGTAGTTCATCACAGAAATCAGCTCTAGTGATTCCTACACCAATTAGTGAGGAAGCTAATGATGATGATCATGAAACTTCAGATCAAGTCACTACCGAACCTCGTAGGTCAACTAGAGTATGGTCTGCACCAGAGTGGTACGATAATCCTTTGTGGAAGTCATGTTACTAGACCATGACGAACCTACGAACTATGAGGAAGCGATGATGAGCCCAGATTCCGCAAAATGGCTTGAGGCCATGAAATCTGACATGGGATCCATGTATGAGAACAAAGTGTGGACTTTGGTTGACTTGCCCAATGATCGACAAGCCATTGAGAATAAATGGATCTTCAACAGGAAGACAATCACTAAAAGTAGTATTACTATATACAAAGCTCGAATTGTCGCAAAAGGTTTTCGACAAGTTCAAGATGTTGACTATGATGAGATTTTCTCACTCGTAGCGATGCTTAAGTCTGTCCGAATCATGTTAGCAATTGCCACATTTTATGAAATCTGGCAAATGGATGTCAAATCTGCATTCCTTAATGGATTTCTTAAAGAGGAGTTGTATATGATGCAACAAGAAGGTTTTGTCAATCCTAAAGGTACTAATAAAGTGTGCAAGCTCCAGCGATCCATCAATGAACTGGTGCAAGCATCTTGGAGTTGGAATATATGCTTTGATAAAGTGATCAAAGCATATGGTTTTATACAGACTTGCGGTGAAGCCAATATTTACAAGAAAGTGAGTGGGAGCACTACAGCCTTTCTGATAAGTATATGTGAATGACATATTGTTGATTGTAAATGATGTAGAATTTCCTGAAAAGCATAAAGGAGTGTTTGAAAGGAGTTTTTCAATGAAAGACCTTGGTGAAGTTGCTTACATATTGGGCATCAAGATCTATAGAGATAGATCAAGACACTTAATTGGACTTTCACAAAGCAGATACCTTGATAAAGTTTTGAGGAAGTTCAAAATGGATCAAGTAAAGAAAGGGTTCTTGCCTGTGTTACAAGGTGTGAAGTTGAGTCAGACTCAAAACCCGACCACGGCAGAAAATAGAAAGAGAATGAAAAATCATTCCCTATGCCTCAATGATAGGTTCTATAAAGTATGCTATGTTGTGTACCAGACCTATTGTATACCTTAGCATGATTTGATTTTGGCAAAGGGAGTACATTAGTGATCTAGGAGTAGATCACTGGACAACGGTCAAAATTATCCTTAGAGGACTAAGGAAATGTTTCTCGGTTATGGAGGTGATAGAAGAGTTCGTCGTAAAGAGTTACGTCGATGCAAGCTTTTGACACCGATCTAGATGACCCTAAGTCTCGATCTAGATACATATTGAAAGTGGGAGCAATTAGCTAGAGTAGCTCCATGCAGAGTATTGTAGACATAGAAATTTGCAAAATACATACAGATCTGACTGTTGCAGACCCATAGACTAAACTTCTCTCACCAGCAAAACATGATCACTCTTTGGTGCTAATCACATAGCGATGTGAAATAGATTATTGACTCTAGTAACCCCTTTGGGTATTAGTCACATGAAGATGTGAACTAATCACATAAAGATGTGAACTATTGGTGTGAAATCACATGCGATGTGAACTAGATTATTGACTCTAGTGCAAGTGGGAGACTGAACGAAATATTCCATAGAGGGAATAATAAAGTTGTGATTTATATTTCCTTATATCATGATAAATGTTTATTATTCATGCTAGAATTGTATTAACCGGAAACTTAGTACATGTGTGAATACATAGACAAACAGAGTGTCCCTAGTATGCCTCTACTTGACTAGTTCGTTAATCAAAGATGGTTAAGTTTCCTAGCCATGGACATGTGTTGTCATTTGATAAACGGGATCACATCATTAGAGAATGATGTGATGGACTAGACCCATCCGTTAGCTTAGCACTATGATCGTTTAGTTTATTGCTATTGCTTTCTCCATGACTTATACATGTTCCTATGACTATGAGAGTATGCAACTCCCGAATACCGGAGGAACACTTAGTGTGCTATCAAACGTCACAATGTAACTGGGTGACTATAAAGATGCTCTATAGATGTCTCCGTTGGTGTTTGTTGAGTTGGCATAGATCGAGATTAGGATTTGTCACTCCGATTGTCGGAGAGGTATCTCTGGGCCCTCTCGGTAATGCACATCACTATAAGCCTTGCAAGCAATGTGACTAATGAGTTAGTTGCGGGATTTTGCATTACGGAACGAGTAAAGAGACTTGCCAGTAACGATATTGAACTAGGTATTGAGATACCGACGATCGAATCTCGGGCAAGTAACATACCGATGACAAAGGGAACAACGTATGTTGTTATGCGGTTTGACCGATAAAGATCTTCGTAGAATATGTAGGAACCAATATGAGCATCCAGGTTCCGCTATTGGTTATTGACCAGAAGTGAGTCTCGGTCTTGTCTACATAGTTCTCGAACCCGTAGGGTCCGCACGCTTAACGTTTGATGACGATCGGTATTATGAGTTTATGTGTTTTGATGTACCGAAGGTAGTTTGGAGTCCCGGATGTGATCACGGACATGGTGTGGAGTCTTGAAATGGTCGAGACATAAAGATCGATATATTGGAAGGCTATGTTTGGACATCGGAATGGTTCCGGATGAGTTCGGGCATTTACCGGGGTACCGGGGGGTTATTGGAACCCCCCGGGGAGTCAATGGGCCTTATTGGGCCTTAGTGGGAGAGAGGAGGAGGTGGCCAGGTGGAGGGCACGCCCCCCAAGCCCAATCCGAATTGGGTGGGGGGTGTCCCCCCTTTCCTTCCCTCTCTCTTCCTCTTCCTTCTTCTCCTACTCCAACTAGGGAGGGGGGGGGGAACCTACTCCTACTTGGAATAGGACTCCCCCTTGGGCGCACCATAGAGAGGGTCGTCTCTCCCCTCCTCCCCTCCTTTATATACGTGGGCAGGGGCACCCCAAAGGACAACAAGATTAGTCTTAGCCGTGTGTGGTGCCCCCCTTCACAATTTTCCACCTCGGTCATATTGTCGTAGTGCTTAGGCGAAGCCTTGCATCGGTAACTTCATCATCACCGTTACCACGCTGTCGTGCTGACGAAACTCTCCCTCAGCCTCAGCTAGATCTAGAGTTCGAGGGACGTCACCGAGCTGAACATGCGCAGATCGTGGAGGTGCCGTGCGTTTGGTACTTGATCGGTTGAATCGCGAAGACTTTCGACTACATCAACCCCGTTACTAAACGCTTCCACTTTCGGTCTACGAGGGTACGTAGACATACTCTCCCCCTCTCGTTGCTATGCATCTCCTAGATAGATCTTTCGTGATTGTAGGAATTTTTTTGAAATATTGTGTTCCCCAAAAAATTCCCACCTATTAACTCCCGAAACTTTCTGCTTATGTAATCTGGTGTTGGGGATACAGGGAGGCACAATATATATCACACAAATAACAAGCCCTACGCTCCAACTGTATCCATCCGTCAAGACATAACCAAGAAAACTCCAGAAATCGTATACCTCAACCTTCGGAAAGCATCCGTTATACGAGCTATGACAATACTCCGAACTCCCTCCCTAGTACTGGGTGGCGTCGAGGTTATCTCACCACTAACTGCATAAAAGAGATTTTTGATGTCGGCGAACTCTGGTATTCTAGAACTACAACGATAAAATTGTGACGACAACACCTCGGAGCTCGACTCCCCGGGACACTGCCACAACCCCTAAATGTCAGGAGGCACCAAGAACAATGTTCTCGTCCCAAGAATATCGGAACGATCCCAAGATACCCGCGTGATCATAATTTTTTTAGTGAAAATTGAGGAGAGGGAAGTCAAAACATCTACGTTAGGAGGCCTCACTAGAGCGAAGAAGGGGACTGAGGAGTAAAAAGAATCCTACTCTCCGATATATATAATCCTAAGACTCAAAACATTTTTTTTCTAGACTCAACAACGTCAATGATTTGATCAAGCAGGGGGCTCCCAAGTCGGGATGGCTCTGATTACCAACTTGTAATGCCCAAGATGCAGCTATATCTCCCACGTGTCGATGCACGACTTAGAGGCATAACCGCATGTTGGTTTTGTCGCAAGAAGGGTCATCTTCACATAATCCCATGTAATGAACAAGAAGGGGATAAATAGAGTTGGATTACAATCGCCACATCACATAATGATCAAATAATTCATACATCATTCAGAGTACACACATAGTCCGACTACGAACAAATCCAAATGAAAATAAGATAACCCCAAATGCTAGATCCCGATCGTCCCAACTGGGTTCCACTACTAATCATCAACGAAACATAGAAACGACCAAGCTTAAGGTCCTCGTCGAACTCCCACTTGAGTTTGGTAGCATCACCTGCACTAGTATCATCGGCACCTGCAACTGTTTTGGTAGTATCTGTGAGTCATGAGGACTCAGCAATCTCAAAACCAGCGAGATCAATACTATTTAAGCTTATGGGAAGGATGTGGTTATGAAGTGGAGTTGCAACAAGCGCTAAGCAAAAATGGTGGCTAACATACGAATACAAGAGTAAGATGAGAAGCTGCGCAACGGTCGTAAGGCTAAAAGTGATCAAGAAGTGATCCTGAACTACTTACGTTCATACATAACCCAAACCATGTTCACTTCCCGGACTCCGCCGAAAAGAGACCATCACGGATACACACGCGGTTGATTCATTTTAATTAAGTCAAGTGTCAAGTTCTCTACAACCGGATATTAACAAATTCCCATCTGCCACATAACCATGGGCACGGCTCTCGAAAGTTTATACCTGTCCTAACTTACCCCATCACAAGATCTCATGATCAACGAAGGATATTCCTTCTCCTGGAAAGATCGACCAGTCTCGGAATCCCGGTTATAAGACATTTCAGCAATGGTAAAAGAAGACCAGCAAGATCGCCCGAATGTGCCAACAAATCCCGATAGGAGCTGCACATATCTCGTTCTTAGGGCACACCGGATGGGACAAGCTACGAGTAAAACCAGCCCTCAAGTTTCCCCGAGGTGGACCTGCAAGCTGCCCTGTTCGGACCAACACTCAGAGGAGCACTGGCCCCGGGGGGGGGGGGGTTGAATAAAGATGATTCTCAGGTTAATTACTCCCTAGACAAAGTTTTAGGTTGTTATTAGGCAAATGTTAAAACCAAGGTTGGGCCTTGCTGGAGGAGTTTTATTCAAAGCGAACTGTCAAGGGGGTCCCATAACCTGAACCACGTAAGGAACGCAAAATCAAGGAACATAACACCGGTATGACAGAAACTAAGGCGGAAAGAGTGGAATAAAACACCGAGCAAAAGGTTAAGCCTTACACCCTTTGCCAAGTATATAGATGAATTAATTAAATAAGAGATAATGTGATATCCCAACATATCCATGTTCCAACATGGAACAACCTGCAAGGCACCTACAACTAGCAACACTATAAGAGGGTTGAGCAAAAGAGGTAACTTAGCCAAACAACGGTTTGCTAGGAATGTGGGTTAGAGGCTTGACATGGAAATATGGGAGGCATGATAAACAAGTGGTAGGTAGTGCGACATAGCGATAGAGCGAACAACTAGCAAGCAAAGATAGAAGTGATATCGAGGGTAATGGTCATATTGCCTGCAAAGTTCTCAGATTTGTCGAAAGCTTGCTCCTCGTTAACGTACTCAACAGGTTCCTTGTTCACGAACTCGTCTCCCAGCTCTACCAAAAGCAAGAACACAAGCAACGAAACAACAATCAATCATGGTGCAATGCACAAGCAACATGATGCAAGACATGGCATGGAATGCAAGATATGATGTGCAATGCATATGGGTACTCCGGAAGAGAAAATATGATAAAGGTATCAACTTGGCAAACCAAGCATGCCGCTGGAAAGATTGGGTGATCGATATAAGGATCACCGAAAACGGATGCATGGTTTGCAAATGACAAGCAAAACAAGAATGATGCAAAACTGTACTTAACAACATCATAGCACTTAAGATGCAACAAGAAGCTATGCTACAACACTTCAACATAGCAACAAAGCACATCGCATTAAAGTACAGGTGCAGCTCTACAAATCATGAACACTGAGCTCCTGCTAGAACTCACTAGAACAAGCCTAAAATAGCATGGCAAAAATGCAAATGACAAACAGGTTACAAACTTAGTGAAAATACTGAGCAGGGCATAAACAACATCATGCAGCAATGTTTAGAGCTATCAAACAACATGCTACAGGAACATATCATGGCAAACAAAGGCATGGCATTCTTGAACTCAAGGTAAAGAACAAAACTCCCTTACTGAACTTTGGCCAAAGATGCATAGGCAAGATGGTAGCATCAATGCAAACATGACAAATGATATGATCAGTTTCAGACTTGGTAGAAAAACAGAGCATGACAGAGATAGATTCATGAAAGCAACTTTGCAAGATCATGCCACTCACCACAAAGAATTTCATGGCATCACAATGTAACTAATAGTAAGTTGACACATTTATGAAGTTAAGCATGACAAGATTAAGTTCATAGGGTACATGTATCACTAGCAATACACATGGCAATAATGAACTTCATGTTAACAAACTGCCAGCAACAATATTTAGCAAAAGCAGAGTATGGAAATGACAAGCTGCACTATGCCATAAATAGAACCAGAGACATGAATGGATTGAGCAATACCACATCTTAAAAACACTGTTACTGAACTACGTCAAAATGTGCACGGATCTACTGGTAGCAACAAGACAACATAGCATCATAATGTAACAGGAAAGGACGACAAAAATACTAAGTGTCTGAAAACAACAACATCATGTAGCCTACTTTGCATGCTTGTGCAAGTCACCATAGAGCTCATAAAAATATAAGGCTTGCACCGCTGTAAAGATGGCATGGAGGAGCTCCTAGAACATGTAGACATCATGCTCATAGGATGCACACACAAAATGAAATGAAAATGAAAAATTAGCAAGTTATGATAAATTCCAGCAGACAACATCATGTAGCACTTTTGCAACGAAGGTTAGGGCATCAATATGGACAATAGCATGCATGTAAATGACACTGACATGAAGAGCATCACGAGATGAACATTCCGATATATCATATACGCAAATCGGAGCTATATGCATGGAGATATGACCGGTCAAAGGGGTGCACATAATGTGAAATGTTGGGGACCTGGAACAAAAACGAGAGGTCAACCTCTGATCTAGGGTTGCTGGCACAGATTATGAGGCGGGGCGGATCTCGCGGGAGATGGTGGCCGGAGCTCGGGGAAGTCGCTGGAGTGGAAGGAGAGGGCCGACAAGGCTCGGGGGAGGCCGGATCTGGCCGACTGGCGCCGGATCCGATGGCGGCGTTTGGTGGCGCAGCGTCCGGTGGCGGAGGCGAGGAGCGGCTCCGGCGCAACGGCGATGGGGCAACGGCGCGGTGGAAGGCGGCGAGCGCGGGCGGCGGGGTGGCAGCGCTAAGCGGCGGGGGAGAGGAGCGGGCCGGGAGGGCCGCGGCTGGGCTTCGGTGGGCCAGCATGGAGGGGCGCGGTGGAGAGGCTGGCGGGGCACGTGACAGCCTTCGGTTGGTCCGGGCGGCAGCGGCGGACGTGTCTGGTCGCCCGGCGGACGTGTCCGGCTACGGGAGGAAGGAGATGTCTAGGGTTTGCTCGTGAATTTTGGGGGAGAGGCCTTTATATAGGTAGGGGGGCTAGGAGAGTCCAAATGAGGTGCGGTTTTCGCACACATGATCGTGATCCAACGACGGAGAGCATGGAGGGGGTTTAGATGGGTTAGTGGGCTGTTATGGAGGGGTGCTGGGCTGCAAAGAGAGAGGGGCTTTTGCGGTTACCCGGTTAACTGTTGGGGCATCAAACGACCTCCAAATGGAACGAAATTTTGACAGGCGGCCTACCGGTGATGTACCAAGGCCAGTCGACAAATCTCGACCCATTCTGAGAACGTTTTTCTCCCGCTCACGAAATGAGATTTGAGGGGTGCAATGGGTGCATGTGGGGGTGTCGGATTGTGAAACAGACAATGGGGAAAATGATCGGATGCATGAGACCAACACGGATGCAAATGAGATGCACATGATGACATGAGATGAGATGCATGACATGATCAAAATGCAAAACGAAAGACAACAACCCAACCACGAAGGAAATATCATATCACATAGCCGGAAATGGCAAGAGTTGGAGTTACAAATATGGAATGTTACATCCGGGGTGTTACAAAATAGGTTCAATTACAAATTTTAATTGATTATCAGCAAGTATAGACAAATGCAAAATATAAAGGTGAGCCTAAACAATTGTGAGGTGAGATAATAAGTGTAGTGAAGTGGTCACAGTGATGGTACAAATAAGCAACACAAAATGATTTAGTAAGTGCACGATTAAGTGACCAAATTAAGCCAGAAGTAGGGAGCTAGGTTTAGGGATGGCCAATGACATGAAGATGAGGATATATCACAATATTCACTTACTTGGGAGACTAATCATTGTTGGAGGGATGGGTGTTACCACGAAGGCTCACCATATACTTCTTGATATATCAAATGAATGCAAATCCTAACTAGTAGTGGTAGACCTTGAGGTTGCCTCCAAACCTTCACATGTTTTCTTGGGTAAATCACAAGTCGATTTCTCACTAGAGCACTCCTACCACCTTGGAGTCTCAAACCTCCAATAGTAACAAGATCAGAGGAGAAAACTCAAGACTTGCTCAAATCACGGTTTGCTTTGGTCAAAAAGAGGGGACGGAGTGGATCTATCAATGGGCGAACTCTCTCTCTCCCTCGATCTCTCACAGATATTCGGGATTTAAGATATGGTGCAGGAGAAATGGAAGGGGGACCTTTTAGTGTTCTAGGGTTCTTACAAAGTGTTGGTCAACCCCTTCACATAGTGTTGGAGGGGTATATATAGTTGCCCAAGAACTAGCCACTTGGAAAGTTTTCGGCATAGGTCGGACTGTCCTGTGCTACATCTTGAGCTTGCGTTGGTTTTTCCCTTGAAGAGGAAAGGGTTATGCATCAAAGTAGAGTAAGTATTTCCCTCAGCTTTTTAGAACCAAGGTATCAATCCAGTAGGGTACAATGCTCAAGTCATCAAATACCTACACAAACAAACACCAACTTGCACCCAACACAAAAAGGGGTTGTCAATCCCTTCACGGTTGTTTGCAAAGTGAGATCTGATGGAGATGGACAAATGGTAAAGTAATATTTTTGGTATTTTTGGTTTATGGAACGAAAAGTAAAAGATTGCAGAGAAATTAAATAGGAAACTGGAATTGCAGATCAAAAACTTATATGATGGAAAATAGACCTGGGGGCCTTAGGTTTCACCAGAGGCTTCTCTCGAGATAGAAAATATTACGATGGGTGAACTAATTACTACCGGGCAATTGATAGAAAAGCGCATAATTATGACGATACCTAAGGCAATGATCATGAGTATAGGCATCATGTATGTATCAAGTAGACCGACTCCTGCCTGCCTCTACTACTATTACTCCACACATCGACCGACTCATGCCTGCATCTAGAGTATTAAGTTCATAAAACAGAGTAATGCATTAAGTAAGATGACATGATGTAGCGGGATAAACTCAAGCAATATGATGAAAACCCCATCTTGTTATCCTTGATGGCAACTATACAATACGTGTCGGTTCCCCTTCTATCACTGGGATCAAGCACCGCAATATTGAACCCAAAGCTAAGCACTTCTCTCATTGCAAGAAAAACCAATCTAGTTGGCCAAACCAAATCAATAGTTCGAAGAGACTTGCAAAGATATAAAATCATGCATATAAGAATTCAGAGGAGATTCAAATAATATTCATAGATAAGTTGATCATAAATCCACAATTCATCAGATCTCAGCAAACACACCGCAAACGAGTATTACATCAGATAGATCTCCAAGAACATCAAGGAGAACATGGTATTGAGAATCAAGGAGATTGAAGAAGCCATCTAGCTACTAGCTATGGACCCATAGGTCTGAGGTAAACTACTCACGCTTCATCGGAGAGGCAATGATGTTGATGTAGAAGCCCTCCATGATCGAATCCCCCTCCGGCAAGACGCCAGAAGAGGCCCCTAGATGGGATCTCACGGGTACAGAAGGTTGTGGCGGTGGAAAAGTGTTTTCGTGGCTCTCCTGATAGGTTTTGGAATATTTGAGAATATATAGGCGGAAGAAGTAGGTCGGTGGAGTCATGAGGGGCCCACAAGGGTGGGGGGTGCGCCCTACCCCCTGGGCACTGTAACGCCCTCGATGCGGCTATATCTCCCACGTGTCGAAGCACAACTTAGAGGCATAGCCACATTGAAAGCAATGTCGCAAGTGAGGTAATCTTCACACAACCCATGTAATACATAAGGGAAAGAGATGAATAGTTGGCTTACAATCGCCACTTCACAGAATACATGAATAAAGCATTACAACATCCAAATACAATCAAGGTCCGACTACGGAACCAAAATAAAAGAAGAAGACTACCCCAAATGCTACATAGATCCCCGATCGTCCCGACTGGGCTCCACTACTGATCAACTAGAACGAAACAACACAACGGACAAGATCTTCATTGAGCTCCTCCTTGAGCTCGGTTGCGTCATCTGCCCGGTTCAACGGCACCTGCAAGCTGGTTTTGGAAGTATCTGTGAGTCACGGGGACTCAGCAATCTTACACCCTCGCGATCAAGACTATTTAAGCTTATAGGAAGGGTAAAAGGTATGAGGTGGAGCTGCAGCAAGCGACTAGCATATATGGTGGCTAACATATGCAAATGAGAGAGAGAGAAGAGAAGGCAAAGCACGGTCGATAAAAGTATGATCAAGAAGTGATCCTAGAACAACCTACGTCAAGCATAACTCCAACACCGTGTTCACTTCCCGGACCCCGTTGAGAAGAGACCATCACGGTAACACACGCGGTTGATGTGTTTTAATTAAAGTCAACGTCAGGTTTTCTACAACCGGACATTAACAAATTCCCATCTGCCCATAACCGCGGGCACAGCTTTCGAAAGTTCAATCCCTGCAGGGGTGTCCCAACTTAGCCCATGACAAGCTCTCACGGTCAACGAAGGAATAGACCTTCTCCCGAGACATTCCGATCAGACTCGGTATCCCGGTTCTACAATACACTTCGACAAGTGAAAACCAATCCAGCAACACCGCCCGAATGCGCCGACAAATCCTGATAGGAGCTGCACATATCTCGTTCTCAGGGCACACTCAGATGAGACATCCTACGAGTAAAACCAAACAAGTTGCCCCGAGGTGGCCCCGCAGTCTGCTCGGTCGGACCAACACTTAGAGGAGCACTGGCCCGGGGGGGGGGGGGGGCGGGGGGTTAAAATAATGATGACCCTTGGGCGCGCGACCCCCAAGGGAAAAGAAAAGGCTAGGTGGCGAATGGTAAAACCAATGTTGGGCATTGCTGGAAGAGTTTTATTCAAGTCGAACTGTCAAGGGGTTCCCATTATTACCCAACCGCGTAAGGAACGCAAAATTCAGGAACATAACACCGATATGACGGAAACTAGGGCGGCAAGAGTGGAACAAAACACCAGGCATAAGGCCGAGCCTTCCACCCTTTACCACGTATATAGATGCATTAATTAAATAAGATATATTGTGATATCCCAACAAGTAAACATGTTCCAACAAGGAACAACATCTCCATGTTCCAACAAGGAACAAACTTCAATCTTCACCTGCAACTGACAACGCTATAAGAGGGGCTGAGCAAAGCGGTAACATAGCCAAACAACGGTTTGCTAGGACAAGGTGGGTTAGAGGCTTGGTTGAACAATATAGGAGGCATGATAAGCAAGTGGTAGGTATCGCAGCATAGGCATAGCAAAAGAGCGAGCATCTAACAAGCAAAGATAGAAGTGATTTCGAAGGTATGGTCATCTTGCCTGAAATCCCGCAAGGAAGAAGAACGAGTCCATGAAGAAGACAAACGGACGTAGTCGAACGGATCCTCACACACACGACGTTATCGGAACCAACCCGAAGAAGCAACACCGGAAAGAAGCAAACAACATAGTAAACAACCATCATATAATCATGGCATGATGCACAACCAAGTATGATGCATGTCCGGTTTAAAAAGGCATGACATGGCAAAGTGCATAAACAACCCTACAAATTAAGTGGAGCTCAATATGCAACTCCGTTGCATATTGACGAAACACCACATTCAGGTTACTTAGTTCGATCTCGTTTATGTACCCAACAATATTAAATGTTGTTAAGCATGTCAAGAGGGGAAACATAAAGGGATTATCAATCTAAACAATTTAAATGGGGCCGGATATAGCAAACAACAAATCCGGTAAATCCCCATATGCATTAGTAAATTAATGCAAACAACAATTTAAACCATCTTAATGTTGTTAACATGATGCGGATGACATGTTCAAGTTTTATGCAATTTTAAGAAAATGTTGACAAGAGCATTATGAAGCATTTGTCATCATGGCAGAAACGAAAAAGCGGTGCCATGGCAACGATAACGAAAACGGTGCCATAGCAGCGTTTCGGTTCCAGTAACTCGATTGAGATACCGCTGCAAAGGAGAAGTGTGCGAATGCGTGCAAAAGATGGTGGGGCGCTCCCGGGTTTCCGGGTGTTCCAAGAGTTGGCGACAAGGAAACGAGTGACAATTTGGACATGGTGCAAACACGAGCATCTCAAACATCACACATGCATTCGTTCACGAACGTCGTCTCGAGGTTATACCTTTGAAGCGTACTAGCGGGACAGATCGAGTTCGGCGGTAGGAGTACACGTGTCGAGGGGGAAGTAGTTGTTCACGGGGTCGTCATGGGAAGTAGCGGTTCACGCGACGGTAGTTGAACTTGACGTTTGTGTTACACGGGTCTTCGGCGACGGTCGTCGTACATGGTTCGGAGTGCTACTTGCTTCTTCGGACTTGTCGGTCTCGATTCTTGCTACGGTAGCGGTATATGTCTCGCGGTACTTGGGTCGTCGTGGAACTTGGCGCTTGCGGTATTGATAGCTTGAAGGGGTACTTGGCGTGTCCGAGGTCCGGGTCTTGCGGGTGGTGTACTTGGTACTTGTGGTTCCGATCCGGGGGTGCCTGCGTCCACGGTAACACTGCAGGGTGCAAAGAGGCGACGACTTGGGCGATTCTGGCCAAGGACTCGGGCAGCTTGTGTATGAGCTCGATGGGGCTTGGCTGCTGCTCGTCTCCTTCATCAGGTGACAGAACGAAGGCGCAGTGGCACTGAATGGCGAAGCAGCATCTACAGTGAGGCAGCGGTGCCACGGTGAGCTCGCAGGCGAGAACGACGATGAACTTGGCGCGCTGGAGGTGGGGACGCGGACGAAGGATATGGGGCGCGGGGTCGCAGGACTGGCGATCTCCAGCAGCGGCGGCCTCGTCCTACGATGCCTGGCGGCAGATGTAAGGTGACGAGAAGGAGGCAGAGGAGGTCGAGACGAGGTGCAGGCGAGCCATGGAGACCGGCGGCGCCATGGCCGCGCGGGTCAGATGAGCCTGCAGGCGACGGCAGCTGGTGCCGGTCGGACTTGTCCAGGAGGCAGGGAGACTCGGTGGTGCTGGAGCCTTGGCGTCGGTAGAGGTGCAAGGGAGGAGAGGGAGACGGAGTTGGTGCAGGGCAGGTTAGGTCACCGGCGCGGGTGTTGGGGTCGAGCGAGGTGAAGCAGGAGGGGATCGAGGGAGTCTCTCCCTAGCGATGCTGGCACTCTCCTGTCGACAAGGTGGAAAACGAGGGAGAGAGGGAGATCGATCGGGGCGATCCAGATCGGGCAAAAGGCTGGCGGTGGCAGGGAACGAAGGGGAGATGAGGTGAGGCGCAGGAGCTGGGCTTCGGGCCAACTAGGGTTAGGAGGGAGTGGGCCAGGGAGGCCGGGCCGGCGTGGGAGGTTGGCTAGCTGGTGTAGGGTTTAAGCTAGGCCGAGGCCTCTGCTGCTACTGGAATGCGCCCGCTTCTTATCCTCTATTTGAATTTCTTCAAATAGAAAACGAAATGAAAAGGCCAGGGGCATATGGAAGGAATTTGGGAAATGTAAAAATAATCCCAAGGTCCTGAAATTGTGTTGCAATTTATGAAACTGTCTTGGACATTTTTAGAGGTAGAAAAATAAAACAAGTTTGAATATAATTCAAACTTGAGGCATTTTTAAACCTAACCAAAACAACTCCAAATGGGATGAAACTTGGCAGAGAGGTGTAAGGCAAGAGGGAAGATTTATAGGGAAAAGATGAACATTAAAGGAGGAGGAAATAAAGTCACTTCCAAAGACATGAAAGAAAAAAAAGAAGTGAGAGGTGATGATGCATGGGTGTGACTTGCAAGAGAGATGACAAGGAAAAATAAATGACGTTGAGTCGGATAAAAGAAGAGTTGAAGAGTAGTGCAATAGTGTTATGGGTGATTCCAGGTTAATGGAATATTTATAATAGCTCCCTAAATATTGAGAGGATATGTTTTAAAGAGAATCACCATGTGAACTCCCTCGATTTAAATGGATCAAAGATCCATGCCATTTTTTAGTTGAGTTAAGAAAATAAATGACATGATGCAATGCACATGATGCAATGATGAAAAGCAACACGCAAGTAAAAGACAAGGCAACAACAACGAATAACTGGAAGACACCTGGCGCATCGGTCTCGGGGCGTTACAACACTCCACCACTACGAGAGGATCTCGTCCCGAGATCTAGAATGGCACCGGGAGGACAACGAAAGAGAAGGAGAAGAGGTAAAACTAAGTTGCTTCTTTGACCAGTGAGTGAAACCAAAGAACCTTGAAAATGTTAAGCCACTTCGAGAAAAGAATACAACGGAGTTGACGAAGTTGAAAACACTCCGTTTTAAAAGAGGAACAAGGGAGAACAACTTCGGGCAGCACTCCGATTGAATAAGAACTTGATAAGATGAGAAGATACTTGATTAAATCACAACACACTGCCTCCGGAACTATTGAATGAATGGAACAAGGGGTAAGAAAAAATCTCAGACAACACTCCGGTTGAAAAGAGATGCAAGGCTTGATAAGGCAAAAAGAACTTGAGCAGAATGGCACCACACTCCGTTTAAATGGATAGGCATGAAAAGAACATGATCCTGACACACCAGATGATGGATTGAAGAGAGAAACATCACCATGCCTCCGGAACAAAAGAATAGACGATAAATAATTGAAATAAAAGAATGGGGAAGAAAAATGCCAAGTTGTGCCACAATTGAGCTTGAAAAGGCATCCTTAGGAGAATGGTCGAACAGAGTTATTGGAAAGCCAACAACAAAAAGAATAAGCTTGATATGGTCTTATGGAGTACATCTCAAATTATGAGGTGACAACCTGCCACTCACGGGAAAAAGAATTGGATTGATAAGAACAAGGAGACGAGAAACTTATTTCACCGGGAGGATAAAGAAGAACTTGGGTCCTTTATAAGCACCATAGATAGCAACAATCCTTAGGGACAACTTTAGGTGAAATATAACCCGAGGTAACTCCAATGACGAGATTGATGGATTTAAAATACCTCATTCTTAATAACATGTGAATCATGAAACATGAACTCAAATTATCAAGAATGACATAATACCACCTCCAATGATACGGACGGAAGAATTGCACTCCGGATAGCAAGATGAAGAAAAACTTGAGCTTCTTAGCAAACAATGTCGATGAACACTTCGAGAAGGAATTAAATCCTTGATGAATCCATCATGTAGAACCTTCATGAATAACTTCGGTAATAAAAGAATGATCCAAAATAATTGAATGATGAAAAGAATAAGATTGAAGCCTCGCAATGATTTAGATAGAGATCTCCGTGATAATATAATTGAAAGAGGTTGGAACTCCGGGAAAAAGAGAAGATGAAACAAATGAAACCGAGAATTTGAAGGGCCTCCGGAATAAAGAATTAAACATTAGGATGAAACAAGAATAAGAATTACATTATGATTGTCCTTCATCAATTAAATTGATGACAACCAATGGATTTGGCACACTACTTATTCTCGTAGAAAGGATTAAAGAGAGATATAGCGTCAACTTGGAAAGGTCTTCAACGAACCACCTGTAGGATTGGAAAGAATGAGTCAAATGATATGATAACGAACGAAGAGAAATCTTGAACGAACCATCGTAAGAATTAAAAAAGAATGAAGAAAAGATAAATAAACACCGGGAAGAATTTGCAAATGAACGAAGATGCTTGAGAGAATCTAGATACATGAGAATGAAGGGATCACGAACTCATTAGAGATCACTTGAACGAAGCACCGGTAAGATTTGGAGAACCATAGCTGAAAGCTAAGAATGAATAACTTCTGAGATGATGGGCTCCGGAGAAACAAACTGAAAAGAATCTTGAATTGCTCCGGATGGGTGAAAAGAATTCTCACGATCAAAACAATTATGAGAGGATGGCATCAAGCTAGAACCACGAGTGTCTGAGAGAACAGATAAGATATGGAGGAAAAACTCTTCTTCGATCTTCAAATGTTGAGAATGACGACGAGAAACACCACCAAGAATTATTTAGACACTCCGGAAGAATCAAAACGAAGAGGTTGAGCCAACGATGAAAAGAATTCGAGAGATCTTGGAGAAAAGCATTTGACTGATGATAAATCATTCTTACGTCAAACTTCAAAAGAAATTTGAGGATAGCTCCGGGAAAATAAGAAGAGTCAGGTAAGATCCTGGGAAAAGACCTGTGGGTTAGGGCCCACTCAAAAGATACACCGTTGAACGATTACTTGAAAAGAGAGATTGCACTTGTTGAATTAAAAGGCTTAAATGATATAACATCCTCGAAAGAGTTTGAACGAAAGCAGAGTGGTAACATGAATCTTCGAAATATCTTGAGCACTCCAGAACAATTGAATAGCGAGAAGTGAATGATTAAGAATTGCACCGACATGAGAAAACATTGACATGAGGAAAGGGTATGATCAACAAAGCTTGACTTGAAACCATCGGAGAAGAAAAGAACGAAGAATGATGAACTTGAAGCTCCATTAGAATCTTCATGAGAATCACCGGATAAGAACATTAATGGAAAACATGGAGAGACTTCCCATCAATAAAATGGATACTTGAAGAAGAAATCTGAGTCCTTGAAGAAACAAGGGGAGGGAGGGTGGGAAAACAAAGACAACTTGGGATGGATGAAACAAACACCGTTGAGAAGAAATGATAATTGATCTTGCTGATGTTGAAATGATCGGATCCACTTGAAGAGAAAACACGCCAGTTGGAAAAAGAATTGACATGACCATCTTGATGATCGAGAAGGATTGCATTCACATAGGAGTATGAGAACACTATTTAGGAAAAGTATGGAATCAACATATGACTTCGAAGCAACTCGAATACCACAACTCAAAACAAAACAAAGGATTGGCTTGCAGAATAAGCCGGAACAAACATATGATAGAGATTTCGTCCGAAGTTTTCGTGGTGGGGCCTACACGGGCTCGATCGTACAGCACCATCATGTACAAGGCAGTGCACATGACATATGAAGCATCCCCGAGTCGGCATAGCCAATGACTCTTTAAGACACAACGAGACCACTGTAAAACCAACCGTGGATAGGCGGACCACTAGACGTCGAACCCCAATTTCATATCATACATCTATTGGAAAGATATCCTAAGAGCTACTTGAATTCCCACTTAAAAACTCCCGAAATTTTCCAGTTATGCAATTAGGTGTTGGGGATATAGGGGAAGCATAATATCTCACCCAAATCTAGCAAATCCTACATCCAGCTGTATCCATCCTTCAACACATAACCGAGAAAAACTTCGGAAACCATCTACCTCAACCTTCGAAAAGCATCCGTTATACGAGTTATGGCAATACTCCCGAACTTCCACCCCAGTACTGGGTGGCATCGAGGTTATCTCACCAACGAACTGCATAAAAGAGATTTTCGATGTCGGCGAAACTAAACTCAGGTATTCCAGAATTGCAACGATAAAATTGTGATGACAACACCTCGGAGCTCAACTCCCCGGGACACTGCCACAACCCCTAAAAGTCAGGAGGCACCAAGAACAATGTTCTCGTCACAAAACCATCGGAACGATTCCAAGATACCCGCGTGATACTAAATTTTTTTAATGAAATTTGAGAAGAGAAGAGTCAAAACTCTACGTCAGGATGCCTTACCAGAGCGATGAAGGGACTGGGGAGTAAAAAGAATTCCTAATCTCTCCGATATATATAATCCTAAATGACTCAAAACATTTTTCTAGACTCAACTCGGCTGCTAATTCGATTAAGCAATGGGGCTCCTAAGGTCGGGGAAGGCTCTGATTACCAACTTGTAACGCCCTCGATGAGGCTATATCTCCCACGTGTCGAAGCACAACTTAGAGGCATAACCGCATTGAAAGCAATGTCGCAAGTGAGGTAATCTTCACACAACCCATGTAACACATAAGGGAAAGAGATGAATAGTTGGCTTACAATCGCCACTTCACACAATACATGAATAAAGCATTACAACATCCAAATACAATCAAGGTCCGACTACGGAACCAAAATAAAAGAAGAAGACTACCCCAAATGCTACATAGATCCCCGATCGTCCCGACTGGGCTCCACTACTGATCAACTAGAACGAAACAACACAACGGACAAGATCTTCATTGAGCTCCTCCTTGAGCGTGGTTGCGTCATCTGCCCGGTTCAATGGCACCTGCAAGCTGGTTTTGGAAGTATCTGTGAGTCACGGGGACTCAGCAATCTCACACCCTCGCGATCAAGACTATTTAAGCTTATAGGAAGGGTAAAAGGTATGAGGTGGAGCTGCAGCAAGCGACTAGCATATATGGTGGCTAACATACGCAAATAAGAGCGAGAAGAGAAGGCAAAGCACGGTCGATAAAAGTATGATCAAGAAGTGATCCTAGAACAACCTACGTCAAGCATAACTCCAACACCGTGTTCACTTCCCGGACCCCGCCGAGAAGAGACCATCACGGTAACACACGCGGTTGATGTGTTTTAATTAAAGTCAACTTCAGGTTTTCTACAACCGGACATTAACAAATTCCCATCTGCCCATAACCATGGGCACGGCCTTCGAAAGTTCAATCCCTGCAGGGGTGTCCCAACTTAGCCCATGAAAAGCTCTCACGGTCAACGAAGGAATAGACCTTCTCCCGAGACATTCTGATCAGACTCGGTATCCCGGTTCTACAAGACACTTCGACAAGTGAAAACCAATCCAGCAACACTGCCCGAATGCACCGACAAATCCCAATAGGAGCTGCACATATCTCATTCTCAGGGCACACTCAGATGAGACATCCTACGAGTAAAACCAAACCTCAAGTTGCCCCGAGGTGGCCCCACAGTCTGCTCGGTCGGACCAACACTCAGAGGAGCACTGGCCCGGGGGGGGGGGGTTAAAATAATGATGACCCTTGGGCGCGCGACCCCCAAGGGAAAAGAAAAGGCTAGGTGGCGAATGGTAAAACCAATGTTGGGCATTGCTGGAAGAGTTTTATTCAAGGCGAACAGTCAAGGGGTTCCCATTATTACCCAACCGCGTAAGGAACGCAAAATTCGGGAACATAACACCGATATGACGGAAACTAGGGCGGCAAGAGTGCAACAAAACACCAGGCATAAGGCCGAGCCTTCCACCCTTTACCAAATATATAGATGCATTAATTAAATAAGATATATTGTGATATCCCAACAAGTAAACATGTTCCAACAAGGAATAACATCTCCATGTTCCAACAAGGAACAAACTTCAATCTTCACCTGCAACTAACAACGCTATAAGACGGGCTGAGCAAAGCGGTAACATAGCTAAACAACGGTTTGCTAGGACAAGGTGGGTTAGAGGCTTGGTTCAACAATATAGGAGGCATGATAAGCAAGTGGTAGGTATCGTAGCATAGGCATAGCAAAAGAGCGAGCATCTAGCAAGCAAAGATAGAAGTGATTTCGAGGGTATGGTCATCTTGCCTGAAATCCCGCAAGGAAGAAGAACGAGTCCATGAAGAAGACAAACGGACGTAGTCGAATGGATCCTCACACACACGACGTTATCGGAACCAACCAGAAGAAGCAACACCGGAAAGAAGCAAACAACATAGTAAACAACCATCACATAATCATGGCATGATGCACAACCAAGTATGATGCATGTCCGGTTTAAAAAGGCATGACATGGCAAAGTGCATAAACAACCCTACAAATTAAGTGGAGCTCAATATGCAACTCCATTGCATATTGACGAAACACCACATTCAGGTTATTTAGTTCGATCTCGTTTATGTACCCAACAATATTAAATGTTGTTAAGCATGTCAAGAGGTGAAACATAAAGGGATTATCTATATAAACAATTTAAATGGGGCCGGATATAGCAAACAACAAATCCGGTAAATCCCCATTTGCATTAGTAAATTAATGCAAACAACAATTTAAACCATCTTAATGTTGCTAACATGATGCGGATGACTTGTTCAAGTTTTATGCAATTTTAAGAAAATGTTGACAAGAGCATTATGAAGCATTTGTCATCGTGGCGGAAACGAAAAAGGGGTGCCATGGCAACGATAACGAAAACGGTGCCATGGCAGCGTTCCGGTTCCGATAACTCGATTGAGATACCGCTGCAAAGGAGAAGTGTGCGAATGCGTGCAAAAGATGGTGGGGCGCTCCCGGGTTTCCGGGTGTTCCAAGAGTTGGCGACAAGGAAACGAGTGACAATTTGGACACGGTGCAAACACGAGCATCTCAAACATCACACATGCATTCATTCATGAACGTCGTCTCGAGGTTATACCTTCGAAGCGTGCTAGCGGGACAGATCGAGTTCGGCGGTAGGAGTACACGTGTCAAGGGGGAAGTAGTTGTTCACGGGGTCGTCGTGGGAAGTAGCGGTTCACGCGACGGTAGTTGAACTTGACGTTTGTGTTACACGGGTCTTCGGCGACGGTCGTCGTACATGGTTCGGAGTGCTACTTGCTTCTTCAGACTTGTCGGTCTCGATTCTTGCGATGATAGCGGTATATGTCTCGCGGTACTTGGGTCGTCGTGGAACTTGGCGCTTGCGGTATTGATAGCTTGAAGGGGTACTTGGCGTGTCCGAGGTCCAGGTCTTGCGGGTGGTGTACTTGGTGCTTGCGGTTCCGATCCGGGGGTGCCTGCGTCCACGGTAACACTGCAGGGTGCAAAGAGGCGACGACTTGGGCGGTTCTGGCCAAGGACTCGGGCAGCTTGTGTATGAGCTCGATGGGGCTTGGCTGCTGCTCGTCTCCTTCATCAGGTGATAGAACGAAGGTGCAGTGGCACTGAACAGCGAAGCAGCAGCTACAACGAGGCAGCGGTGCCGCGGTGAGCTCGCAGGCGAGAACGACGACGAACTTGGCGCGCTGGAGGTGGGGACGCGGACGAAGGATATGGGGCGCGGGGTCGCAGGACTGGCGGTCTCCAGCAGTGGCGGCCTCGTCCTACGATGCCTGGCGGCGGATGTAAGGCAACGAGAAGGAGGCAGAGGAGGTCGAGATAAGGTGTAGGCGAGCCATGGAGATCGGCGGCGCCATGGTCGCGCGGGTCAGATGAGCCCGCGGGCGACGGCAGCTGGTGCCGGTCGGACTTGTCCAGGAGGCAGGGAGACTCGGTGGTGCTGGAGCCTTGGTGCCGGTAGAGGTGTAGGGGAGGAGAGGGAGACGGAGTTGGTGCAGGGTAGGTTACGTCACCGGCACGGGCGTTGGGGTCGAGCGAGGCGAAGCAGGAGGGGATCGCGGGAGTCTCTCCCTAGCGATGCTGGCGCTCTCCTGTCGACAAGGTGGAAAACGAGGGAGAGAGGGAGATCGATCGGGGCGATCCAGATCGGGCAAAAGGCTGGCGGCGGTAGGGAACGAGGGGGAGATGAGGTGAGGCACAGGAGCTGGGCTTCGGGCCAACTAGGGTTAGGAGGGAGTGGGCCAGGGAGGCCGGGCCGGCGTGGGAGGTTGGCTAGCTGGCGTAGGGTTTGAGCTAGGCCGAGGCCTCTGCTGCTACTGGAATGCGCCCGCTTCTTATCCTCTATTTGAATTTCTTCGAATATAAAATGAAATGAAAAGGCCAGGGGCATATGGAAGGAATTTGGGAAATATAAAAATAATCCCAAGGTCCTGAAATTGTGCTGCAATTTATGAAACTGTCTTGGACATTTTAGAGGTAGAAAAATAAAACAAGTTTGAATATAATTCAAACTTGAGGCATTTTTAAACCTAACCAAAACAACTCCAAATGGGATGAAACTTGGCAGAGAGGTGTAAGGTAAGAGGGAAGATTTATAGGGAAAAGATGAACATTAAAGGAGGAGGAAATAAAGTCACTTCCAAAGACATGAAAGAAAAAAAGAAGTGAGAGGTGATGATGCATGGGTGTGACTTGCAAGAGAGATGACAAGGAAAAATAAATGACATTGAGTCGGATAAAAGAAGAGTTGAAGAGTAGTGCAATAGTGTTATGGGTGATTCCAAGTTAATGGAATATTTATAATAGCTCCCTAAATATCGAGAGGATATGTTTTAAAGAGAATCACCATCTGAACTCCCTCGATTTAAATGGATCAAAGATCCATGCCATTTTTTTAGTTGAGTTAAGAAAAGAAATGACATGATGGCATGATGACATGATGCAATGCACATGATGCAATGATGAAAAGCAACACGCAAGTAAAAGACAAGGCAACAACAACGAATAACTGGAAGACACCTGGCGCATCGGTCTCGGGGCGTTACAGGCACGCCCTCCATCTGTGTGGATGCCTCGTGGCTTCCCTGACGTTCACTCCAAGTCCTCTGGATGTCTTCTGGTCCAAGGAAAATCATTGCGAAAGTTTCATTCCGTTTGGACTCTGTTTGGTATTCCTTTTCGACAAAACTCTAAAACAAGAAAAAAAACAAAAATTGGCACTGGGCTCTAGGTTAATAGGTTAGTCCCAAAAATAATGTAAAATAGCATAATAATGCATATAAAACATCCAAAACCGATAATATAATAGCATTGAACAATAAAAAATTATAGATACATTGGAGAAATATCATCGGGCTATTAACCCGGATTGTCCGGGCACTCTAGTAATGCACAAAGAAGGCTGGATAATAGGGGAAGAAAAGGCATTGCCCAGACGTCTAGAAAGTAGCATGGGCATTCTGGCAATATGCTAGACGTCCAAGAAGCAACGCAGATCAGACAATAAGCCTCGACGAAAACGTACCCTGGATAAATGCCCCACCCAATGTCCATTTTGGGGTACTGACATCTTTAGAGCCGGAAGACAGGCGCCGTCTAGCAAGATGGACAGTCTGGATAGCGACCCAAACAGTCCTACTATAAGCCCGCTCGAAACTCACTCTAGATAGTTGTTCGGCCTAATGTCCAACTTAGCCATTTAGGCTATTGATGTATTTGGGCGATATAGACGGACAGTCCCACAAGGATGCCAGACACTCCTCGCACCTGTCGGACAGTCTGCATTGATGCTAGACCGTCCGTCCATAAAATGAACTTGGGTGTTTTTGACTAAACCAAGTATGCATAGGACTAGATGGCGTATATGGCGTTGGACTTTTTGTGTATGATTTGAGTGGAATAGTGTTTAGGTGATATTGGCTTGAGCAAATCCATCACGAACCCATTTGATCTCCTCTTAATAGTGCGGGATACCTATAACTCGAGATATAAATGAAAAGCTTCACTTCATGTCATTATTGCACCATTCTTGAGTCGTATCCATTTCGGGGGGGGGGGGCTATGATTCACACAAATAATTTTCAGGTGAACTAAAACATGTTTATTCACTTACAAAATATTTAAATCATGCACAACCTCGATGACAAGCCAAGCAATTATTTCATACTTTTGATGTTCTCAAATGTTTTCAACTTTCATGCAATACATGAGCGTGAGCCATGGACATATCACTATAGGTGCAATAGGGTGGTTGTGGAGAAGACAAAAAGAAGGAGATAGTCTCACATCAACTAGGCGTATCAACGGGCTATGGAGATGCCCATTAATAGATATCAATGTGAGTGAGTAGGGATTGCCATGCAACAGATGCACTAGAGCTATAAGTTTATGAAAGCTCAAAAAACCTAAGTGGGTGTGCATCCAACTTGCTTGCTCACGAAGACCTAGGGAAATTTGAGGAAGCCCATCACTGTAATATACAAGCCAAGTTCTATAACGAAAAATTCCCACTAGTATGTGAAAGTGACAATATAGGAGACACTCTATCATGAAGATCATGGTGCTACTTTGAAGCACAAGTGTGGTAAAAGGATAGTAGCATTGCCCCTTCTCTCTTTTCTCTCATTTTTTTATTTGGGCCTGCTCTCATTTTTTGGCCTCTTTTTTTATTTAGTCCAGAGTCTCATCCTGACTTGTGGGGCAATCATAGTCTCCATCATCCTTTCCTCACATGGGACAATGCTCTAATAATGAAGATCATCACACATTTATTTACTTACAACTCAAGAATTACAACTCGATACTTAGAACAAAATATGACTCTATGTGGATGCCTCCATCGGTCTACCGGGATGTGCAATGAATCAAGAGTGACATGTTTGAAAGAATTATGAATGGTGGCTTTGCCATAAATACGATGTCAACTACATGATCATGCATAGCAATATGACAATGATGGAGCGTGTCATAATAAACGGAACAGTGGAAAGTTGCATGGCAATATATCTCGGAATGGCTATGGAAATTCCATAATAGGTAGGTATGGTGGATGTTTTGAGGAAGGTATATGGTGGGTGTATGTAACCGCTGAAAGTTGCGCGGCAGAAGAGAGGCTAGCAATGGTGGAAGGGTGAGAGTGCGTATAATCCATGGACACAACATTAGTCATAAAGAACTAATATACTTATTGCAAAAATCTATTAGTTATCAAAACAAAGCACTACGCGCATTCTCCTAGGGGAGACCATCGCTCATCCCCGACCACCACTCATAAGGAAGATAATTAATAAATAAATCATGCTCCGACCTCATCACATAATGGTTCACCATACGTGCATGCTGCGGGAATCACAAACTTTAAAACAAGTATTTCTCAAATTCAAAACTACTCACTAGCATGACTCTAATATCACCATCTTCATATCTCAAAACAATCATAAGGAATAAATTTCTCATAGTATTCAATGCACTTTATATGAAAGTTTTTATTATATCTCGCTTGGATGCCTATCATATTAGGACTAAATTTATAAACAAAGAAAATTACCATGCTATTTAGAGACTCTCAAAATAATATAAGTGAAGCACATAGAGCAATGTTGCCTAGCTCAAAAGATATAAGTGAAGCACAAAGAGTATTCTAATAAATCACGATTCAAGCGTGTCTCTCTCAAAAGGTGTGTACAACAAGGATGATTGTGGCAAACTAAAAATCAAACACTCAAATCATACAAGACACTCCAAGAAAAACACATATCATGTGGTGAATAAAAATATAGCCTCAAGTAAAGTTACCGATAGACGAAGACAAAAGAGGGGATGCCCTGAGGGCATCCCCAAGCTTAGGCTCTTGGTATCCTTGAATATTACCTTGGGGTGCCTTGGGCATCCCCAAGCTTAGGCTCTTGCCACTCCTTATTCCATAGTCCATCAAATACTTACCCAAAACTTGAAAACTTCGCAACACAAAACTCAACAGAAAATATCATAAGCTCCGTTAGTATAAGAAAATAAATCACCACTTTTGGTACTGTTGTGTCGGGGGACTGATGCACGAGCACCTATGGGACCGGCGGACCGGGTCCCTTTCGGTTCGGCGGGGGCGAGGGTCGCACGAAGAGCGGATCGAGGCAAAGCACACGAGCAGTTTACCCAGGTTCGGGCCGCACGGATGCGTAAAACCCTACTCCTGCTTTGTGGTTTGTATTGAGTTCTTGCTCGGGAGCGCGGAGTGCTAGAGTACACCCCAGCAGCTAACGAGACCGAGCCTGAGTGCTCTCTCCCCCCTCTACGTTGCGCACGGGCCTCCTTTTATATGCTCAAGGGGTCACCGATAGGTGGCAACGTAGACAAGGGTAAAAATGGAAAGGTGTTGCGGTTGGTACAACTACCTGCTACAGTGTATCATACCTAACCCTGACGGCAGGGGACAAGGGCATTAAATGCTCGTCTGCGTCGTCTAAATAGTGCAAAAGGGACCGTCAGGGACGCCACCGCTCGCCACGATGGCAATCTTGTCAGTGCCGCTTGCCACCGCTCACCGCTGGCTGCACAGCCTCCCTCCACGTATGCCTGGAAGGGTCCCAGAGCGACACGTTGGTGGATGTGCTGGAGCGCGGGCACAGAGTGGTGGCTTGCCGCGGCAAGCGCCTTGCCACGGTCGTTGTCTTGTCGCGTCCGGGAGCTTGTCGCTCACCGGGCCTTGCCGGGACGCATGGCGCGTCGCGGCAAGTTCCTTGAGATGCCTTGGTTGGCCTTCCCGGCAAGCTCCTCTTGTCGGGGTCTTGTCTCCTTAAGCGCCTTGCCTTGGTTGGCCTTCCCAGCAAGCTCCTCTTGCCGGGGTCTTGTCTCCTTGGCTTGGATACTTTGTCCTTGAATGGCTCCAAAGGAACCACGGAGGACCTTGGCGGTCACCCGGCAAGCCTTGCCGCGGGATGCTGCGACTGCCCGTGCACAAGTTCGGGATACTAAGGTACCCCTACTCTAGTACACCGACAGGAGCCCCCGGGCCTGGGCCATACACGGTGCCGAGCGCTGTTGGGCCAGGCCCAAAACAGGGCACGGGCACGCGCGGCCTAGGTTACGCCGTATCTCTCCCCGTATCCACAGCGCCCTCCCCGAACGGCACGCATTGAATGCGGCATCATGGGAGAGATCGTGGGTGGTTTCTTTATTCGGAAAGGCGGAACGTCCGCCCCCTCCCTCTTTATAAGCAGGGGAAACAGGGGTAGTTCGCCCATTCGCCGGTTGCTACTCCAATCTCGGAAATCTCCGCCGCTCCCTCGTCTTCCCAAAGCTGAAAGAGAGCAGCGCCCCACCCCCCATCGCCACCAGCACCACCAACGCCGTCGACCTCCTCCACCACTTCCGCCATGGCTCCGAGAGCCGACAAGGGGAAGGTTGTGAAGTCGACCGAGGCGCAGCGGCTTGCGGCGCTGCGAAAGGAGCGGGCAATCTTCCCCCCCAAGCTCGCCGCGAGGGAGCTGAGGGAGAATTACTACCTCTTCTGGTCGACGGAGACGTGAGCGCACCCGCGCACGAAGGTACTTCCAGCCGCCGCTTGGAAAACGGCTCCAAATGGATATCCATTCTTCGCCTTGTTCTTCTACTGCGGGCTCTGCCTGCCTTTCTCTGAGTTTTTCTGCGATATTATGAACACCTACGGGTTCCACCTCCTTGATTTCACCCCCAATGCCGTTCTGACCATGGCAGTTTTCGCACATCTCTGCGAAAACTTTGTCGGAGTCCATCCCAATGTAGGCCTTTTTCGCCACTTCTTTATGCCCCGAGTAGAGAGAGGAGAGCCTTTATCCGGCGGAATCGCCTGGATCTCGAGGGCTGGCAAGAAGGACACTTATCTGGAAGGAGAGTTCCGCGGCAAGTGGGAGGAATGGAGAGCAGACTGGTGCTGGATTGTCGAAGAGAACACGCAGCCGTTTACCGCCCGGTGCCAAGCCCCAGTAGCACGCGGCAGCGATTGGAGTGACGTGGCCCCGGAAGACGATAGGCTGAAGATTGCCATCACCCGGATCCTACGCCTCATGCTTGTCGGGCTCACTGTAGGCGTTGTTGGCGCAGATTTTCTTCGCCGCCGCATCGCCCCCCTGCAGGAACGGAGGAGACCCATCTGGGAATTCAAGAATGCGACAGATATCATGAGGCTGCGTCCGGGCCTCAACTCCAACTTCACTGTTCTGGAGCTCAACGCGATGCTCCAGGAGCTGTTCAAGTACGACCCTCAACATCCCGAAGTGTTCAGGTTGCCGGGGGGTGTCGTTCCGCTGTGCAACAACTCCGCGCTCGACCGCATCTGTGCAATGATGCCGCTGTGCGATTCGCATGGAATTGTCCCAACTTGGCAAGAGCCTGCAGACGACGTCGTGCAGGGGTTCTTTGACGGCTTGGTAGAAGTGCCGGTCCGGTCCGACGAAAAGGATAGCCTCACCCGCGACACCACCAATGCGGAGATGACACGCATCGCCACTAGGCTGGAAGAGGCGGCGGCGGCCGCAACCGCGTGCGAATTTGGATTCATCGTGGAGGAGGCAGATGCAGCAGAGGCGGCAAGCCGTGCTGAGGGAGGGGAGCCCGCCGGCGAGAAAGAGCTTGCCGGGCATGGTGTCAAGTCGAGCGAGCCCACCGAGGATGCGAGCGGCTCGCTGGAGATCAACTCCTCTTCCTCCTCATCTTCAGGCAGCTCGCTGCAAGCAGAACCTCCATCTCCACCAAGAAGGCGTCTCCGCAAGGTCGGGGATGTAGCGGGGCAGCGGGCAAATGAACAGCCGCCGCGCCGCGCGACACGCTCCACCGCGGCAAGCACTGTTGCCGCGGGAGCACCTCACGCTGCTGCGGCAACTGGAGCGGGGTCCACCCGGACCACCGCTTCTGCTCCTGCCGCTTCTCACGCCGCGGCGGCAGCCGGAGCGGGGTCGTCTCATACCACCGCCACTGTTCCTGCCAAGCGGCCAAGGGAAACCACTCCTCCGCCTCCTCGCGCCAGACGTGAGCCAGACTTCGACTTCTCCGCGTTCAGCTCCGACGAGGAAGAAGAAGAGTAAGATTCTCTTGTTGTACTTGTAGTTCTTCAATTCTTGCTGTTTTGTCTTGTATCTCATTTGCTTTACTCTGAACTTATTCCTTTTTAGGACTCTAGCCCAGAGAGCAGCGAAGAGGGCCAAGGTCTCGGTGATTATCATCGAGGACGAACCCACCGCGACAGCAGGGGGTGCGTCCGAGACAACCTTGCCGGACCCGGCAACTATTCTCCAGAGCAGCCCCCAGCGTAAGTATATGGTTCGCTTTCCGCTATCGGGCGCGCATGGATACTCTTTCTTTGCTGACATCTGACTGTTGGTTTGTGTAGGAGCAGAGCAGCCCCACCAGGAGCGCCCGAAGGCCGCCCCCGAAATGCCAAGGGAGAGTCCTCCGGCAAGGGAGAGTTCTCCGGCAAGGGAGAAGTCTCCGGCAAGGGAGAGTTCTCCGGCAAGGGACAGCACCAGCGGCCCTCCGGCGGCGGAGACCACGACTGCAGAACCCGGTACAGGTAATCTTCTCTTCAAAGCTTCCCTTGGGTTCTTCTTCTTTTTGGGTATTTGCTTGACTTTTCTCACTTTTCCGGCCATCAGACCCATCTGCTGCGGAGCCGATGGAGATCGAGGTTGCCGCCGACAACGCCGCTGTCATCGAAGAAGCAGCCGGCGCTGATGATCCCGCCGGCGATGAGGCTGCCAAAGCTGCCGCCACAGCAGCCGGCGAGGGGTCTGGCGATCGTACTGACGGCCCTGAGGCCGCAGGAGCGCCAGGCGCTACGTCAACCGCCGACCCGTCTGCCACTGCCGCAGCGCCAGGCTCCGAAGAGCCCCAGCCAGGCGTCTACTTGAAGGCCGGCAATGGCGTCTTTATCAACCTCCCCTGGGCGTCAAGCTCCAGGGTGCCGGTCGAGGGAGAGAGCTTTGATGGAGAGGTGCTCGCCTCCGCTGGGCTGACTCTAGTCGATGCGCCGAGCAGCAGCAGTGGCGAGCCTGAGGAGGAGCGGCTGCTGCAGAAGCTGTTGTCGCTCTACTGCGCGCGGCAAGCCAAGCTGGAATCCCGCGAGGCGCTTGTCGCGAAGGCGGGAGCGGACATCGAGAAGCGTGCGGAGGAGCTCCGGGGTCTCAACCAGGAAACTCTCCGGTCCCTGGCAGAGGAGCGGGAGCAACTCGCCGAAGAGCAGAAGGCCTTCTTCCTCGAGAAGGCCGAAGTTGAAGATCAACAGCGGCTTGCCGCTGAGAAGCTGTCTGCGCAGGAGGGCGAGCTGGTGCAGCGGAAGGTCAACCTTGACGCACACGAGGAGGAGCTTGCCGCGCGCGAGCGAACATTCGGCGGAGCCCTCAAGCAAGCGGAGGATGTTGCCGCAGCTGCCGAGGCCGCCAAGAAGGAGCTGGAGACGAAGGTGGCGCAGCCGGAGGCCGATCTCAAGGCGAGTGGTGAAGAGCTTTCCGAGAAGGGCAAAGAGCTTAGCGCCGCCAAGGACTCCAACGCAGATCTTGAGTTGAAGCTGACCACTTTGACCAAGACGCTGGACGACGCCAGGGAGCAGGAGGTGGCCTTGAAGGAGGAAATCAAGGCCGACAAGGCGCTGCTGGCGAGTGCTGCCGCCGCCCAGAATGCTTTTAGGGAGAATGTGGAGCACTGGACGGAGGGTCTCGTGAATGTTGCCGCAGACATTGACAGGGAGCTGGCGCAGCTGGGGATGGAGGATCTCGGGTATCCCTCAGACAAGAACCTCCAACCCAGTGCCAAGCTCATCTTGTTCTTCAAAGGCGTGGCGACGGCCCTCCAGCAGCTCCGGGAGAAGATCCCAAAGTAGCTGGCCGACGAGTCGCGTAAGATGTGCGCGGGAGCTCTTCAAAAGGTGTTGGTGAAGGTGGCCTTCCGCAACCCGGGCCTCAACCTCAGCAACATCCTCAAGACCCTGCCGCCGGATGCTGATCTGGAGGCGCTCAAGACCCTTGTCGCACCCATTGTGGACAAGGTGAGCGGGATCAAGAGGATTGAGGGCGATCGCGTAGACTAGGCCGCCCGTTTTCTTCTTTTCTTGTCGCTGTTGGTCATGTTATGAGAACAATCAGTTAGAGCCGCGACAAGCTACCTTGTACTATAACTCTATTCCGGGTAATGATTGCAATGTTATTCCCTTTACTTGATTCCTCCCTTTGTATGTTTTTGCCCTACGCTTTTAGGGAACTTGCCGGTGCAGGCACCTTAGCCGCGAGCGCTGAGTGTGGAACGTCAGCAGCCTGCTGGCGGTGCCGCTACCGACAAGAAACCTTGTCGCAACTAGTCGCAGCTCACTTAAGTTGTTGAGCGGACTCGAAACAAAGTAAGGGCGCAACTAGCTACGAGTTGGTTCCTCCGCGCACAGGTTTTCCATACAAAGTGCGGTCGTTCAAGGGAGATTACTTAAAAATTTTAAAAATCTGATCGCTCAAACTTTGGCAACTTAGCTTTTCTGTTGTTTGCTTCCCGGTAAGGCGAAACTTTCTTGAACGACGCCCGGTCCATACCATTATCTTCTCCTTTCCCCCCGGCAAACTTGTGGGCGAGGGAACCTTCCTTTCCTTGAGAAAAAAGAAAGAAGAGAAAATAAAGATATGGAGCCTTACGGCTCGTTATTGCTTACCGGGGAGTAGGTGCTGCACAAAGTGTCAGATCACATATGCAAAAAATAGAAAGCATGAAATTGACATGATGTGCGGAGCATATGAGCTTTACTTATGCACGGGGTCTGTGCCCGGCTTTGTGGAAAGGATTATATGCAACAGCGGCAAGACTTGTACAAAAGGTGGTTGCCGGAACAAGTTCCGGCAACCGCGCCTTAAGGGTAAAACTTACGAAGATGCTCAATGTTCCAGGAATTGCTCACCGGAATGCTATCTTCGGTCTCAAGGCGGACAACGCCAGGCCTAGTGACTCGTTTCACCCGGTAAGGGCCTTCCCACTTCGGCGTCAACTTGTTGGAATTCTTGGCAGACTGAACACGCCGAAGAACAAGGTCGCCTTCCTCGAGACTTCTGGCGTTAACTTTGCGGCTATGGTAGCAGCGCAAAGCTTGCTGGTAGCGAGCAGCTCGTACAGCAGCCTGAAGACGGTCTTCCTCAAGGAGTAGCACGTCATCTTGTCGCAGCTGCTCTTGCTCAAGCTCATCATAAGCGAGCACTCGAGGTGACCCGTATACGAGTTCCGTGGGGAGAACTGCCTCTGCTCCATAGACTAGAGCGAAAGGTGTCTGGCCAGTGGCTCGATTTGGCGTCGTCCTGATCGACCAAAGAGCCACCGGCAGCTCCTCGATCCAGTTTCTTCCGCACTTGTGCAGCCTGTCGAAAGTTCTGGTCTTGAGCCCACGCAGCACTTCAGCATTTGCCCTCTCCGCTTGACTGTTGCTTCTCCGGTGAGCAACAGAAGCGAAGCAGACCTTGGCGCCAAGATTTTGGACGTACTGCATGAAGGTGCGGCTCGTGAATTGCGTACCATTGTCAGTGATTATCCTGTTAGGGATCCCGAAGCGGCAAACAATCAACCTGAAGAACTTGACTGCTGACTGTGCTGTCACCTTCCTCACTACTTCCACTTCCGGCCACTTTGTGAACTTGTCGATTGCAATGTACAAGTACTCAAAGCCCCCGATTGCTCGGGGAAAGGGGCCGAGGATGTGGAGCCCCCAGATCAAAAATGGCCAGGATAAAGGGATTGTCTGGAGAGCTTGAGCTGGTTGGTGTATCTGCTTGGAATGGAACTGGCACGCTTCACACTTGGTTACTTGTGCAGTTGCATCCTGGAGGGCTGTCGGCCAAAAGAAACCTTGCCGGAATGCTTTGCCGTCAAGTGCTCTTGCGCCAATGTGGTGACCACATATGCCTCCATGTATCTCTGCCAACAGCTTTTGTCCGTCTTCCCGGTGAATACACTTCAATTTCACACCGTTGAGTCTTCTTCTGTACAGTGTGTTGTCGACAAACTGGTACATACTTGACTGCCGGGCTACTCTTTCCGCTTCTTCTTGCTCTTCGGGAAGTTCTCCTGTCTGAAGGAAACGGACAATCTGCTGTGCCCATGCTGGAGCTTGTGGCTCGACAACAAGGACTAAAGGCAAATCTGCTGCTGCGGGAACATCCGCTTCTACGACGAGAACCTGCGGCTCTGCCGGAGCTTGACGTTCCCCGACAAGCTTGCCGGAGCAAAACTTGTCTGGAGCTTCTGCTTCGAAGGAACAAACGCTAGGGCTTGCCGGAGCAGATTGCTCCTCAGCGCTCTTGGCGTTGATCTTGGCGACCTTCTTGGCGGCGGCTTCGGGAAGCTCTGCCGGAAAATAGTCACCAGAAATCAACTTCCTCTTCTTGCTCTGTCCAGTTGATGGTGTTACAGACGGTTGAGTCAGCTTGAGCACAAAGATCCCTGGTTCCACAGGTAACTTAAGTGCGGCGCACTTTGATAGGCCATCGGCAATGGCGTTCTGAGCTCTTGGAACATGCTCCATCTGCAGGCCGTCAAAGTGCTCTTCTAGCTTTCTCACTTTGTCGATGTAGGCTTCCATCAACGGACTCTGATAGCTCTTGTTCACTTGGCGGACGACAAGCTGCGAGTCACCCCTGACAATAAGCTTCTTGATCCCAAGGTCTGCCGCGATCCTGAGACTGGCAAGCAAGCCTTCATACTCTGCAGTATTGTTTGTTGCTTGATGCTTGGGAAAGTGCATATGGACTACGTACTTGAGGTGCTCCCCGGTGGGTGCGACAAGCAGCACGCCAGCGCCGGCGCCTTGCAGCAAAAAGGCACCATCAAAGTACATCAGCCACTCTTTGCTTGCTTCCTCTACGGGGATGCTCGTTTCTGGAATTTCTTCATCTGGTGTCGGCGTCCATTCTGCTATGAATTTTGCCAATGCTCTGCTTTGGATAGTTGAAGTACTCTCAAACTTGAGGCCAAAGCTTGACAGTTCCAGTGCCCACTCAACAATCCTGCCTGTCGCTTCTGGATTCTGTAGTATCCTCTTCAGCAGAAAACAAGTGACAACTGTGACCTCATGTGCTTGGAAGTAATGGCGCAGCTTTCTCGAGGCCATGAGAAGGCCGAAAAGCAATTTCTGCACGCCAGAGTACCTTGACCTAGCCCCCTGCAGAAGGGAACAGACAAAGTAAACTGGGCGCTGTACCATTCTCTTCTATATCTCCTCGCGCGTCTGCGCAGATCCATCCTTGTCGGGACCAGAGCTTGTCGGGGAAGCCCCCTGCTTGTCGCTGGATGCGCCTGCCGCGGTTGCTGGCTCGTCATCTGCCTCCCTCTCTGCTACTAACGCAGCACTAACCACTTGATTGGTTGCCGCTATATACAACAGCAACTTCTCTTGTGGCTTAGGTGCGACAAGTGTTGGAGCGGAGGACAGGTATCTCTTCAAGTCTTGCAGCGCAGCCTCCGCTTCCGGAGTCCATTTCATTGGACCTGCCTTTTTCAATATTTTGAAAAAGGTAGGGCGCGCTCAGCAGACCTAGAGATAAACCTGCTGAGAGCAGCCACGCAACCGACAAGTCTTTGTACATCCCCGACGCGCTTTGGTGCTTCAATCTGCTCAATGGCCTTGATCTTGTCAGGATTGGCTTCGATTCCCCGCTGAGACACGAAGAACCCGAGAAGCTTGCCGGAGGGGACTCCAAACACGCACTTCTCGGGGTTGAGCTTGAGGCTGATCTTGCACAGATTTGCAAAGGTCTCGTCTAAATCTTAAATCAGAGTTGCCTTGTCCTTGCTCTTGACCACTATGTCATCCATGTAGGCTTCCACATTTCTGTGTATTTGTGGCTCAAGAGCGACATGGACTACTCTTGCAAATGTTGAACCAGCATTTTTTAAACCGAAAGGCATCCATATGAAACAGTACGTGCCACATGGAGTGATGAATGCGATCTTCTCCTCATCCTCTTCTGCCATGAAGATCTGATGGTATCCTGAGTATGCGTCAAGAAATGAAAGCAAATCACATCCGGCCGTGGAGTCAACAATCTGGTCAATGCGCGGCAAAGGAAATGGGTCTTTGGGACAAGCTTTGTTAACATCGGTAAAGTCGATACAAAGTCTCCATTTCCCGTTCGCCTTGCGCACGACTACAGGATTGGCCAACCACGTAGGATGGAGCACTCCTCTGACAAGGCCTGCTGCTTCCAACTTCTTGATCTCTTCTGCGATGAATTCTTGGCGCTCCACTGCTTGCTTCCTGACCTTCCGCTTGACGGGCCGCGCATGAGGACAAACGGCAAGATGGTGCTCAATTACTTTCCTGGGAACACCGGGGATGTCAGACGGTTGCCACGCAAACACGTCGACGTTCGCCCGCAGGAAAGCAATGAGCGCGCTTTCCTATTTAGGGTCGAGAGTGGCACCGATGGTGAAGGTACCACCAGTGCCGTCCTCCTTGGCGGACACCTTCTTGGTCTCTGGTGGAGCTGCCATTGTCTTCTTACACTTGCCGGTGGAGCTCGATGGTGCGTCCTCGACGGCAGCGCAGCACTCCGAAGAGGTGCACTTGCCGGAGTGGGCATCAGAACTCTTGCTGGACTTGGTCTTCTTCTTCCCCCCGGGAGCTTCAACGGCAGGTGACTTGCAATCTGTTGCAGCTGCCGCTTCCCGGTAGATCTTGTCGGCGCAGATAAGAGCATCCTTCTTGTCGCCAGGGACAGAGATGACGCTTATCGGGCCTGGAATCTTCAGCATGTTGTATGCGTAGTGAGAGGCTGCCATGAACTTGGCGAGTGCTGGACGGCCGAGTATCCCATTGTAAGGCAATGGAAAATCGGCAACGTCAAAAGTGACCCTCTCAGTCCTGAAGTTCACCTCGCTGCCAAATGTTACTGGCAACGTGACCTTCCCCTTCGGCTTGCTCCTTCCCGGGTTGATTCCTTGGAATGTGCCGGTCTCTTCAAGCTCGCTGTCAGGGATCTGGAGTTTCTGGAGTACAACGGATGAGATCAGGTTCAAGCCGGCCCCGCCGTCAACTAGCATCTTAGTGACTTTGAGGTTGCGGATAGTTGGTGAAACCAACATAGGCAAGCACCCGACCACAGTTGTGCGATCAGGGTGGTCCTCAATATCAAAGATGATAGGCATGCTGGACCATTTCAGAAGCTTGCGTGACTCGACAAGTGGTTCTGCCGCATTGACTTCCCGCACCCACTGCTTGAGTTGGCGGTGCGAAGTATGCAGAGAAGCACCACTGTCAACGCACAAGACCTCCGTGGCTTTCTGGAACTCCTGCTCACTGGTCTCGACATCATCCATATCTTCGTCGTCGTCTTCATCCTTGTCGCGGCCGCGGGGAGGTCTGTCTCCTTGCCGCTGCTTGGCCTTGCCGCGGTGTCCTCCTCGGCCAGCACGCTTCTTGCCGGATTCTCCAGCGCCCCCTTGGGCCCTCTCCTTGCCGCGTCGCTCGTATTCAGCCTTTTGCTGCTGGACAAGCTGTTCGACCTTCTTGCAGCTTTGGAGGTCATGGCCCTTGGTGCGGTGGATCTTGCAGTACTGCTTGTCGGTGCCGTCCTGCTTGTCGGCGACCGCCACAGTCTGGCAGTTGGTGCTTGCGGCAATCTTCTTGCCGGAGCTACCAGTTTTGGCTTTCTTGGCGCCACCTTCATTGCCGGACTGCTCAATGACTAGCACATCTTTGCCTTTCTTCTTCCTGTTGTTCCACCGCCGATTTTTCTTTGCCGGGGCAGCATCCTCACTGTCAGATCTTCCTGCTCCTGTATTCTCTCCGGGGAGTTTCCTCCCTTCCTCAGCACGTGCACACTTGTCGGCCAGGGCATACAGCTCACTGACATCTCTGATCTTGCACATCGCCATCTCCTCCCGCATCCTGCGGTTACGCATGTTCTGATGGAACGCGCTGATGACCGCGGCAGGGTGGACATCTGGGATGTTGTGCTGTACACGGCTGAATCTCTGAATGTACTTGCGCAGGGGCTCTCCCTCCTTCTGGGCGAGCAGATGAAGGTCACTCTCTTGGCCATGAGGTTTGTGGCCGCCTGTAAAGGCGCCGACAAACTGATGGCATAGGTCTGCCCAGGTGGATATGGAGTCGTCCGGCAAGTGCATGAGCCAGGACCTGACGTTGGGCTTGAGCACCAGCGGGAAGTAGTTGGCAAGGATCTTGTCGTCCCGCCCCCCGGCAGCCTGCACTGCGATGGTATAGATGCTGAGGAACTCCGACGGATGTGACTTGCCGTCGTACTTCTCTGGTACGTCTGGCTTGAAATTCTTTGTGCTGGGCCACTGGACTTGTCGCAGCTCACGAGTAAACGCAGGGCAACCTACCGCGTACGGCAAGTCGCCTGGTTCCCCTGGCGCATGCATGTCGACAGATGGCCCAGCGCGCTGGTCCGATTGACGTCGCGCTTCTCTTCGGCGCTCGATGCGAGTACGAGCGTCTTCTTGCTGTCGTTCGTGAAGAACTTGGCGCTGATCACGACGAGCTCGTGGATCTGATGACGCGGTGGAGTCGCTGTCGAGGTGGATCCGGCGAGTCGGCGATCTTGGCCTTCGGGGCGGAGAGTGCACAGTGGTTGCACCCCCACCGGTCTTGTCGCCACCGGCTCGTGCCTGGCTGGCTTGCCGCGGCTGCGACGTGCTCGGCTGCCATTGAGTGTCGCCGTTGGCGAAGCCGATGAGACTCTGAATGGTGGCCCTCCAGTCATCGATCTTGTCTGCCGTTGGAGGGTAGCCCAGGAGTAGTTGAGCTCGCGCCAAAGCTTCTGCTGCAGTGGCGGGTGGCGGTGGCGAACGGTGCGAAGAGCGGGATATGCTCGGACTTCTAACTATGTTGGAAGGAGCAGTATCCCGTCCAGGCGACCGTGCCTCGCTCGTGCCAGCATGTTGGCGTGCATGCTGGTCTTGAGCACTCCGAGATCCACCAGCCCGATCTTGGTCCAGCAGATGCATGGTACCGTGAGTACCATGACGCTGCCGGTCCCGTGCCTCCTGAGATGGGCGCGGTGCATGTACGGACGCCGAGGTCTTGGAGTGCGCCCGGTCGTTGTGGGAGCCGGCTACGCCGCCGATGGGCAGCGCAGCCTTGTCCTTGGACCTGACAGCACCGTGAGCTCCCTCGTCGACGCCCGTTCTTCCGCCGGCGTCTGCCCCATCAGCCGTTTGCTCCGGCGGTGGTGGGTTCGGCGCGGACGGAGCAGCCGCCTCCGAAGACTTCTTCTTCGGCGGCATGTCGATGAAGATGATGAAGATCTAGCTCGTGTGAACGCCGGATCTGGTTCACACAACCTCGACGCCCCTACCTGGCGCGCCAAAGATGTCGGGGGACTGATCCACGAGCACCTATGGGACCGGCGGACCGGGTCCCTTTCAGTTTGGCGTGGGCGAGGGTCGCACGAAGAGCGGATCAAGGCGAAGCACACGAGCAGTTTACCCAGGTTCGGGCCGCACGGATGCGTAAAACCCTACTCCTGCTTTGTGGTTTGTATTGAGTTCTTGCTCGGGAGCGCGGAGTGCTACAGTACACCCCAGCAGCTAACGAGACCGAGCCTGAGGGTTCTCTCCCCCTCTATGTTGCGCACGGGCCTCCTTTTATATGCTCAAGGGGTCACCGACAGGTGGCAACGTAGACAAGGGTAAAAATGGAAAGGTGTTGCGGTTGGTACAACTACCTGCTACAGTGTATCATACCTAACCCTGATGGCAGGGGACAAGGGCATTAAATGCCCGTCTGCGTCGTCTAAATAGTGCAAAAGGGACCGTCAGGGACGCCACCGCTCGCGACGATGGCAATCTTGTCAGTGCCGCTTGCCACCGCGCACCGCTGGCTGCACAGCCTCCCGCCACGTACGCCTGGAAGGGTCCCAGAGCGACACGTTGGTGGATGTGCTGGAGCGCAGGCACAGAGTGGTGGCTTGCCGCGGCAAGCACCTTGCCGCGGTTGTTGTCTTGTCGCGTCCGGGAGCTTGTCGCTCACAGGGCCTTGCCGGGACGCGTGGCGCGTCGCGGCAAGTTCCTTGAGATGCCTTGGTTGGCCTTCTCGGCAAGCTCCTCTTGCCGGGGTCTTGTCTCCTTAAGCGCCTTGCCTTGGTTGGCCTTCCCGGCAAGCTCCTCTTGCCGGGGTCTTGTCTCCTTGGCTTGGATACTTTGTCCTTGAATGGCTCCAAAGGAACCACGGAGGACCTTGGCGGTCACCCGGCAAGCCTTGCCGCGGGATGCTGCGACTGCCCGTGCACATGTTCGGGATACTAAGGTACCCCTACTCTAGTACACCGACATGTTGTGAAATCATTCTTTATTTAAATTGGTGTAATATCTACTGTATTCCAACTTTTACATGGTTCATACCCCCTATACTAGCCATAGATTCATCAAAATAAGCAAACAACACACATGAAACAGAATCTGTCAAAAATAGATCAGTCTATTGCAATCTGGAGATTATGAATACTTCTGTAAGTCCAAAAAATCTGAAAAATTAGGGCGACCTAAGCAATTTTTTATTAATCTTCTGCAAAAAGAATCAGTATTTTATCACGCTCTTGCTAGAAACGAAAATTAATTTCCTGAGCGCAAAAGTTTCTGTTTTTCAGCAAGATCAAGTCAACTATCATCGTAAGCTATTCCAAAGGTCTTACATGGCACAAACACTAATTAAAACATAAAACCACATCTAGCCAGAGGATAGATGAAATATTTATTGCAAAACATAACCTAAAAAGCAAGAATAAAAAAATAAAATTGGGTTGCCTCCCAACAAGCGCTATTGTTTAACGCCCTTAGCTAGGCATAAAACACGAATAGATCTAAGTATTATCATCTTTGGTATGAAATCCATAAGTGGCTCTCATAATAGATTCATAAGGTAATTTAATTTTCTTTCTTGTAAAGTGTTCCATGCCATTCTTTAACAGAAATTGAAATCTAATGTTGTCGGGAGAAATGACACCTATGGGATCACTGGGACCCCTTTTTTGCTACGGTTGGCGGGCGTGAGGTTGTGCAAAGAGCGGGTCTAGAAGCCAGCATGATGATCATTTAGCCAGGTTCCGGCAGCGAGGATGCGTAATACCCTAGTCCTACTTTGGTGTATATTTCGGTGTTCTTGAGTTCTTGAACTAGCTACGATGCGTGCATCATCCAAAAAATCCGAATCCCTCTCCAATACACCTCGGGCCTCCTTTATAGTCAAAAGGGGCTGCCACAGTGGCACACATGAGGTGAAAAGGTATACAGTAATCGAGTCTATCCCCTGGCACCGTAGGAAAAACGCATTTAATGTGCTGCGGACGTGCCCTTCTTGCTTTATCAGGGATGGCAAGGAAGCTCGTCCCAGCTGTCACCGCCTTGCCAGGCTTTGACGTGCATCCGTACTGACGAGGCATGTAGTGCCACGTTGGCTGGCTGCTGAGTTGGTGCGGTGGCTGAATCTTCAGGATGATCTGCATGCCACCACGCAGGTTCTTGTCGAGTCGGCCTAGAGGCCGCATGTTGCCACGCAGGCGTCTGCCCAGCTGGTGGGCTGGCAACTGCATGGGAACGATGGTAGAGTCTTGGCAGACGTGGGCCTGGCTGCGGCCCCGCAGATGTTTTCGTCAAGAGTCTTGTCGGGGCCCCAGCAAGGGTCTTGCCGCGGCATCTTGGTCGTCCCAGGCAAGGGTCTTGCTGGGGGTCTCGTGGGTATCATTGGCAAAGATCTTGCCGAGGATCGTCGTCTTCTGGTCATCATGTAGTCTTGTGTGCTTCTGGTTTCCACAAAGATCTTCATGCCACCATGCAGGCACTTCCCGAGCCTTGGTTTCAATGATGTCAATGGCGTCAGAACTCTCAGGCTCAAGGGTGGCTGCGATGTTGTTGTTTGGGCAAGTTGCCCCGGCGGCGGTGGACAAGGCGGAGGCGGATCTCGAGGAACGCGTCGTCGAGACGCAGGCCTGGTTCTGCCAAGCCCACGAGGAACTGAAGGTCACTCAGTACCTGCTGGCCGAGCGCAAACGGGAGCTCATCCTGAAGCAGGCCGATGTCAAGAAAGTCGAAGAGGCAGTGAGAGAACAGGCCGCCAAGGACAAGGCCGCTCGACATCAACACTAGGCCGAGCTGAACTCCCAGGAGGAGGACCTTGCCGCTCGTGAGGTGGCACTTGCCGCCATGGTCTGCAACAAGGATGAGGCGGTCGAGAGGCTTGTCGTGCTGTAGATCCAGGAACTGGAGCAGAAGCATAGGGAGGCGCTCGATGCCCAAGCCATGGTCCATGCCGGCAGAGTGAAAGAGCTGGAGGTGGAGCAGAACGACCTGAAGAAATAGATCCTAGAGCTGGCAAAGGAGAAAGACACACTCAACGGCACCTTGGTGGAGGCGCATGTCGCAGTCCTTGGCAAAGCCGAGCTGCTTTCCAAGGCCAATGACTCCATCAAAGACCTGAAGCTGAAGCTGGAGGGTCTTGAGGGGACGCTTTCGGAGGTCAGGGCCAGGGAAGGGACCCTAACCAAGGCCCTAGAGAACGAGAAGCAGTTGCGGAGGAATGACGCCGCCAACCACGAGGATTACGTGAAGGGCGAAAACCTCTAGATCAACCGCCTCGTCGGTGTCGCAGAGAGGCTTACCACGGAGCTGGCCGCCATGGGCATGTCAAGATTCAGGTATTCCCTTGAGGCGTGTGCGAGCCCCAATGCCAAGCTGACCCTGTTCTTCGAGGGTGTTCTTGAGGCCCTGGAGTAGCTCCGTTCCAACAAAGCATCCTCTTTGGCCAACGAGGCCTAGAGGCTTTGCCGGGGTTCCCTGACCAAGGTTCTCACCAAGGTGGCATACTGGAACCCCAACATCGACTTCGATGCCGTGCTGGAGAGCTTGCCGGAGGGTGTGGACCTCGCAGCGCTCGAAGAGCATATCGAGCCCATCATCAGCCGCGTCGACGGAGTTCGGAGGATAGAGGGCCATCGTCGGGACTAGGCACCCGTTTCTCATCTCCGCTGAAGGTTCATGACCAAGACAATTTTTATCTTTAGTTAGAACCGCAGCAACAACTGGTGTAATATAACTCTGCGGTACTTTGAACGATGCATGTTATTTTCCTGTTCGATCTTTCTTTGTATGTACACCCTACGCCTAACTAGATAGGCTTGCCGGCGCGTAAACCTAGGCTGCGGCATTTCGACGACGGATCCTCAACAACCGGCCGGGTGTGCTTGTGGCCAAGTAAACCACCTTGCCGTTCTTAGCGCGGCCGCTCGAACCGTTGAGCGGACTCGAAACAGAACAAGGGCATTGCCAATAGCGGGAAGGCCACCTTGCCGTTCTCGACGTGGCCGCTCGAACTGTTGAGCAAACTCGAAACAGAACAAGGGCGTTGCCAATAGCGGAAGGCCCCCATCGCGTGTAGGTTTCTCATACCAAGAGCAGGATCTCCGAGGAAAACAACCTTATACATAAAGGAATTACTCAAAGTTTTGCATGACTTAGCTTTTCTGTCGCCGCGCGAGTGTTTATTGCATCCGCAAATGATGCCGCTCCTTCGGTCGTATTCTTCCTTGGAGTGACGACCACGATGAAGCCGCTGCGCCAACTAGACCAGATTTTCACAACCACGCGGCCCTTACATGGCGCGCCAGAGATGTCGGGGGAAACGACACCTATGGGATCACTGGGACCCATTTTTGCTATGGTTGGCGGGCGCGAGGTTGTGCAAAGAGCGGGTCTAGAAGCCATCATGAGGATCGTTTACCCAGGTTCGGGCCGCGAGGATGCGTAATACCCTAGTCCTGCTTTGGTGTATATTTGAGTGTTCTTGAGTTCTTGACCTAGCTATGATGCGTGCGTCGTCCAAAAAATCTGAATCCCTCTCCAGTATGCCTCAGGCCTCCTTTTATAGTCAAAAGGGGCTGCCAAAGTGGCACACAGGAGGTGAAAAGGTATACAGTAATCGAGTCTATCTCCTGGCACCGTAAGACAAATGCATTTAATGTGCTGCCGACGTGCCCTTCTTGCTTTATCAGGGATGGCAAGGAAGCTCGTCCCAGCTATTGCCGCCTTGCCTGGCTTTGACGCGCGTCCGTACTGTAGGCGTGTAGTGCCACGTTGGCTAGCTGCTGAGTTCGTGTGGTGGCTGAATCTTCATGAAGATCTGCATGCCACCATGCAGGTGCTTGTTGAGTCGGCCTAGAGGCCGCACGTTGCCATGCAGGCGCCTGCCTAGCTGGTGGGCTGGCAGCTGCATGGGAATGGCGGTGGAGTCTTGGCAGACGTGGCCCTGGTTGCGGCCCCGCGGATGTTTTCGGCAAGAGTCTTGTCGGGGCCCCGGCAAGGGTCTTGTCGCGGCATCTTGGTTGTCCCCGGCAAGGGTGCCGGGGGTCTCATGGGTATCCTTGGCAAAGATCTTGCCGAGGATCGTCGTCTTCTGGTCATCATCTAGTCTTGTGTGCTTCTGGTTTCCACAAAGATCTTCATGCCACCATGCAGGCACTTCCTGAGCCTTGGTTTCAATGCAGTCGATGGCGTCGGAACTCTCAGCTCAAGGGTGGCTGCGATGTTGGTGTTTGGGCAAGTTGCCTTGGCAAGGTTCTTGTCGGGGCTGCGGAGGCCGACCCGGCAAGGGCCGTGCCGAGGGAGTCCACCTCGCCCTCTCCTCTTGGTGTTTCTGGCTTGGTGTTGTTCTGGTTGTCTTGTGGCTTTTCTTCGTTCCTCTGCCCCGCTAGGTGTGGCTCCAGGCGCGGCTCCAACTTCCCGCGCACAAGTAAATGGGTACAAAATAGGACCCCTCCTTTTGTGCACCGACAAATGTTTCCTTCTTTCATATCAATAATTGCACCAATTGTTCTAAGGAAAGATCTACCAAGAATAATAGGACATGTAGGATTGCAATCTTTATCAAGAACAATGAAATCTACGGGCACATAATTCCTATTTGCAACAATAAGAATATCATTAATTCTTCCCATAGGTTTCTTAATAGTGGAATCCACAAGATGTAAATTTAAATAACAATCATCAAATTCATGGAAACCTAACACATCACATAACGTTTTTGGAATCGCGAAAACACTAGCACACAAATCACACAAAGCATGACATTCATAATATTTAATCTTAATGTTAATAGTAGGTTCCCAATCATCATAAAGTTTTCTAGGGATAGAAACTTCCAATTCGAGCTTTTCTTCAAAATACTTCATCATAGCATCAACAATATGTTTAGTAAAAGCTTTGTTCTGATTATAAGCATGAGGGGAATTCAACATGGATTGCAACAAGAAAATACTATCTATTAAAGAACAATTATCATAATTAAATTCCTTGTAATCCAAAAGAGTGGGTTCATTGCTACTTAAAGTTTTGACCTCTCCAATCCCACTTTTATCAATTTTTGTATCAAAATCTAAAAACTCCGAATCATTGGGACACCTTTTAACTAAAGTTGACTCATCTCCAGTCCCATCTTTATCAAGATTTATATTGGAAAATAAAGATTCAATAGGAGTCACATCAATCACTTTAAGATCTTCATCATTATTTAAAGATTTTGGTTTAGCGGCCATCTTATTTACCAAGGTAGCTTGTGTCGGCATTCTAGGAATGGGGGTACCCAGATTTGCCTGCCTGCGGTCCACGGCGTGGCTCCATCAACGGCCTGGTACGACCCAGCTTCAAGACCAACAACTCAAGACCCTGGCGAGGGGCCAAGCCTTGCAAGGCGGACGACACCAAGACCTCCACGTGGGGCATCCTCCCCAGGCTGGCTCCCGAGGAGCGGAGATATCTACGCAAGGTTCACCTCGTGAGGTTCAGATGACGTGAGCCATGACGACCAAGGCCAGGTGGGTGCCAGCGGGCGCAGTGTGCCAATTTCCACTTTGGTGCTAAGGAGCCCCGAGGAATCAAGCACATGTTTCCATTCCGGTGCAACAAGACCAAGACCGCCAGGACGGAGGTCATCACCGAGCCCACCACAGCGTCACCACCAGAGGCTTTTGCAGGCGAAGACCACTTTTGTCAGGATAGCATGTACTAGTTGTCTCCCTTCAAATTTGGCCGTTGTGGGGTCCCTTCCCGCCTACATTTGGGAAGAGGACCAATGCCCCTATAAATAGGACCTAGCCACCACCATAGAGAGGTCATTCAGATCATCCTTAGAGAGGTCATTCAGATCATCCTTACGGGGAACAGATCATTCAGATCATCCTCACACTCACCAGCTCATCGAGCACAAGAACACCTCTCCTCCTGAGGTTGTTCTCCACTGTACTAGTTCATCCTCAGCCCCTCGAGGCCAATCCACCACAAAGCAGGAGTAGGGTTTTACACCGCAAGGTGGCCTGAACCTGGGTAAACTGTTGTGTCTCTTGTCCATTTGGTTCGTCGAGCTAGGTCGTGAGATTAGCGAGTGGGCAGACTGGGAGGACGAGTTCTTCGCACGCACCCCAGAGTTCGAACCTCTCAAGGGTCTGTGGAACCCGAAATCTGACATTTGGCGCTCTAGGTAGGGGCGCGTCGGAGCCCCTCTTCTGCCGGTCAACTCGCCACCGCTCCACCGCTTCCATGCACTAGTGCGCATCGGTGCTAAACAAACAATTTTTAACCCCTTTCCACGACGGCATTTAGAACCATCGCCAAGTGAGTGTGGGTGATAGGGGGGTCCTTCCCACACGACCCAGAAACCGTCGGGGATAGGGACCCTACAGTACTCCTACTCGTTTCTACTCACATTGCCATCACAGTCAGTATTCTGTGGTGCTACGTTTACGATGCGCGACCCATCACAAACGGCTCACTATTATAGAACGTGTATGATGCACGGCCCATCACAAACGGTTCACTGTTAAGAAGATTAGCTAATCATCGTACGAGTGTCGGACAGGATTACGAAACGTCGGACTGTCGTAACATCGTCGTACATGACAACTATCACACACGCTATTCTGTGGTGCAACGTTTATGATGCATACTTCATCAGAAATTGTTCATGGTTGCGAATCGTGTACGATAAGGCAACTAACACAAATGTTTAGTTTGCCCGCACCATTTGTGATAGTGTCTGACATCGCACACGCTTTGGAAACGGCAACTGTGTGCATGCTTGCACACGTTTCCTCTCTGTGAACCATCTCGGATTATGGTGTATATCGCAAACGTTTGTGTTTTACCAACCGTGTGTGTCATAACAACATGGAGAGCATAATTTTACCGTAATTTAATTGCTGCTATTTCAAATTGTACCAGATTTGAATTTGAATGTATGCTACAGCTTTATTCATATCCATCAGGTTCAAACAACCAATGCATTATTCGATTCATAGGTACATATGTTCAAGAATTACATAAGAACCAAATAAAGAATGATGAACCACAGTTGTATACTTGTACTATTAAAGAGAGTAAAGAAAGAGGTGAAATATATTCTGGTTGCTGAACAAGGTGAAGTGGAATGCCCATATTGTGCCCTCCTCCATGCAGAAGGCACACACGACTCTAGTCCAACCCCTTGTGATGGCCGACCGCCCATCCTTCACGATCTTCATGAAAACATCTAGATAATCATCGCGTTCTGGTAGAAATACTTTAACCTTTGCATGCCCACCAATCATGTAGTTTGAAAGGTAATCTTGATTAAACTGCTTTGGAAACCACTGCAAAGGAAAAAGATTCAGACATTGTCATCTAACACAACTCATTATGGGCAGTAAAAACAAGGCTGTAGAGTTCTTACTTACCATCCTGCAGTTCATAGTTGTCTTGGATAAAGTGTAAACAAATAGTTTAATTGCCATCTTTGGACCCATTTTACTAACAATCTTTATCAACTTCCTCACTTGATGTTGGTTCATCGATATCTCATTGCCCCATACGCAGAAAGGGTCGAAGCGCAGATCTTTACCAATGACATATGTACCTAAAAGCACCAAGTTAATATTAAAAGCTAAACATCAATCTCACAATGATGTAGTACAACACTCTTTTATAACATGTCTATATACATCCGTATGTGGTAGTCCATTTGAAGTCTCTAAAAAGAAAAATATTTAGGAACGGAGGGAGTATCTTATAACATCCAATATACTCACATATTAGATGAATTAACATCTTATATTATGGGCCGGAAGGAGTTTAGTGCATTCTTACAAATTATCGGCTGATTAACTGCTGCTGTATCCAGGGGTTACAGTTAGTTTGAGCTAGTTCGGGCTCAAATATCCCTAAAGTATATCTAAACATGAGGGCTAGTTTGAGCTAGCTGCATCTATAACCCATCCAAAAAAACTATCCAACCCAAGAGGTGCTAATTGGAGCTAGTTCTCCTAGTGGATTTATTGCCAATCTAACCCTGCCATCCAAACAACTCTTTGGATGGAGTTAGTTCAGGGTTAGTAATGAGCTAGAAACTAACTCTAACCTCTATCTAAGTTTAGTATCCAAACAGGGATATGTTGTTGTTGTTGTTGTTGTTGTTGTTGCTGCTGCTCTTCTATGTATATCTAGACATCATTAGAACATTAATGTAACACTCTTCCTTGTTGCTATGTAGCCTATGATTGCATACTTAGACATTAAGTACAGTGAATGTTGCTATGTAGCCTCAGATATATTACATATGGCCCTAGTTAACCTAACGATAAATGGGTTGCAGATATATTCAGTTAAAAGTCCGATTCACCAATTAGTCCCGTATCAGCCGCCGGCCTATATGGTACCAGCTACCGATATCCTGAACAGTGAGCATATATAAGCCATGGGATGAAACTAACCTCGATGGAAAACATCAGTCGTTCCCAAAATTTTCCTGTGTAGGTACATCAAGAAGCATGTTAAGCACAACAGGCTAAACATCAACCAAAATTATACATGGCAGACAAAATAATCTCCAAAAGATAGCTTCAGTGTGCAGGTTTAAGCAAACTAGTAAAGCAAAACAAGTGGAAAGGTACATCGAGAAGCATGTTAAGCACAACAGGCTAAACATCAACCAAAATTATACATGGCAGATAAAATAATCTCCAAAAGATAGCTTCAGTGTGCAGGTTTAAGCACGCTAGTAAAGCAAAACAAGTGGAAATGTGTGTTAACTGCAACAGGCCTTACATTTAACAACAAGCAAACATAGTCATTCAAACGGGTATTGTGTCAGTCTAAGTACACTGGTTATTGTTAAATAAAAATGGAAAGGCGTGTTAACTACAAGATCCAGCAACCAAATGTAGTCATTCATAGTGGTATTGTTGAAACCGGTACTGATGAAATTGAACTGTGTAGTTCATACTTGCACATATAGAACATCATGTCGTGAATAACTGGAATAAACAAGGCATACTATGAACAACCAAAGATAGCATTTGAAAATGGACATATGCTAACTACAAACAACTGAACAATCAAAAAACTTTAAAAGGGGCATATGCTAGCTATAACAAGCTTAACAGCAAGCAAATATATGCATTCCTATCGGTATGTTTAAAACTGGATTGATGAAATGTACTGCACAGTAAATAATTGCACATATAGAGCATCACATTGTGAACAACTGAAATAAACAAGGCATGCCACAAACAATCAGATATAGCAATTAAAACCGGACATATTCTCACTACACTACAAAAGGGACTCGACAAAACAAATCATGGATTTCCCCCTGTGAAGAGGCACGACAAAACAAATCATGGGTTTCCTCACTTGCCACAGATGGGATCGTTCCCATGGGAAGAGCATAGACCCTGGATGCGCTCCATGTTGTCGCAGATGGGCTCCTTCCCCTTGGAAGAGCACGACTGTAGGGTGCCCTCCCTGATGTCGCAGACAAACACTTTCCCCTTGGAAGAGCAGATGGGCTCTTTCCCCTTGGAAGAGCCGGAGAGGGTGCCCTCCTCGTGGTCGCCGTCGATGAGGTCTGACTTGGAAGCTGTGGATCCCAAGCCAGCGTCGCAGAACGTGTCCTTCAGAAATGACAAAAGGGGCTCGATGGCGTTGTAGAATGGAAAATTGTTGATAGCGAGCTAGAGGAGATCAGCGGCGGGGCCATGGATGAGATCGGTGGCGGTTGAACCCGAGGGGTTAGGGGTGGGCCACTTAACCTGTGACATAGCCCACCTTAGGCCATCACTGTCGATGACCTACGTGTCCTTCAGAAAGGACAAAAGGGGCTCGATGGCGATGTAGAATGGTAAATTATTGATAGCGAGCCAAAGGAGATCAGCGGCGGGGCCATGGATGAGATCAGCGGCGGTTGAACCCGAGGGGTTGGGGGTGGGGCACTTAACCTGTGACATAGCCCGCCTCAGGCCATCGCTGTCGATGACCTCGATGTCGTAGCCGGCGGCCGAGACATGCCCACATACTCTAGCCTGCTGCTTGAGTGCCTGCCACTAGTAATGGTCGTCAGCTTCCTCAGCGATGTCGGGCGAAGAGACCAATATACACCTCTTTTGGGCTAGTCGCTCCTCGAGCTCCACGGGAAGTGTAGCCGGGCTTAGGCTGCGACGCTCTAGAGTGGGGGATGGGGATATGTGGGAAAGGGGGCATTTGGCAGGCGTCATCTAAGAAACTCAGGGCGGCCTGGGTATGGAGATCGATGGGTAAGCTGCACGGGCAAACCAGCAGATGTTGACAATGGAGGCCTTGCGGCGGCGGCAGCAGCAGCGGCGGGGACCTTGCTAGGGTTTCGAGCGAGGGAGGGGGTGTGTGTGTGCATGCTCGAGGAGGTTTTTGTGTGTGTGTGGAGGGGGGTGTTTGAGGAAATGATGCGGGTACTGAAAATTTTACTACGCGGGAGTCAAACACGGGAGTGAAATGCCGGGCTATTGAAAATTTTGATGATAGTGCATCCCACACGGTCCGGAGATAACAACTGTGTGTTATGAAACAGAAAAACCCTTGAGGTGGGCAGATATTTTTTAGGGATGCAGGCGGGATTGGGAACAAGAAACATCACACACGGTCCGGAGATAACAACCATGTGTTATGAAACAGAAAAACCCTCGAGGCGGGTAGATATTTTCTAGGGATGCACGCGGGAGTGGGAACAAGAAACATCACACACGGTCTGGAGATAACAACCGTGCGTTATGAAACAGAAAAACCCTCGAGGCGGGCAGATATTTTTTAGAGGGGGAGCCTCATGGAGCCCAATGTACCATGCGGATGTGTGCGCGACAGGGGCACCAGCGTGGCACACAGTTACTTTGAGTGAACCATGTCTGTTGCATCATCCGGCATGTCTAATGTTCATAAATTTGGCGAAAAATGATGCAGGAGAGGGTCAGAACACGAACACACTTGCATGTGGACCAAATTTATGTATCAAAAGGGTGGTTTGATTTTCAAATACCAAATGCAACTTCGATGTGGCACCTCTCTTGCAAAGCGCACGATATTGCTTGCCCCCCTCATGTCGGCACGAATTGGGAATCCTAAGCTATAAATGCATGCCCCCTCCCCCCAACCGAGGTTCGCCTAGAAAAGTGCGAAGTAGCTAGCAACCCCCTCCTCCTTCGTGTCGGCACGAACGGAATCCTAAGCTATGAATGCATGCCCCCCAACCAAGGTTCATTCACCTAGCAAAGTGCGAACTAGCTAGCAGCCCCCTCCCCCGTGTCGGCACGAAGGGAATCCTAAGCTATGAATGCATGCCCCCCCCCCAACCAAGGTTCACCCTAGCAAAGTGCAAAGTAGCTAGCAGCCCCCTCCCTCGTGTCAGCACGAAGGGAATTCTAAGCTATGAATGCATGCCCCCCAACCGAGGTTCACCCTAGCAAAGTGTGAAGTAGCTAGCAACCCCCCTCCCTCGTGTCTGCATGAAGGGGGTCCTAAGCTATGAATGCATGCCCCCCAACCGAGGTTCACCTAGCAAAGTGCGAAGTTGCTAGCAGCCCCCCTCATGTTGGCATGAAGGGAATCCTAAGCTATGAATGCATGCCCCCTCCCCCAACCAAGGTTCACCTAGCAAAGTACGAAGTAGCTAGCAGCCCCCACCCCCACCCCTCGTGTCACCACAAAGGGAATCCTAAGCTATGAATGCATGCCCCCAACCGAGGTTCACCTAGAAAAGTGTGAAGTAGCACCTCCCCACACACACACTTTCATTCGGTGGGACAGAGAGGCATATCTCACCAAGATGGATCGTAAAATGGGCCAAGAATAATCCACCTTGGTCGTACAACCTCTCTCTTGTTGTTGGTCAAAGTGATGGCCGTTCATGCGACCCTGGAGATGGGCTAGCTTGCCAATAATCACGCAAGTAGCTAGTCCCCGAAGACAACTAGTGCATGCGTGTGGCCCAGATATATGTATGGAGAGGTGTGTTTTTGAGTAACAATGGAACAACTTTGATGTGGCACCATGATTTTGAACTTGAAATCCCCACACTGAGTGAGGGTTAGGTTGACGATGTATATGTATGTTACACCACACTTCAAGCCAACGACGAGGATTCATGCATGCATGCGTGCATAGTATATGCGCTCAAACTTAAGTTCTGAATCTCACCATGACCTATACTATGATAACACAAACCAAATGAAGAATCCGCCATGGTAACCTATCTTATTGTTGGTCAAGGTGATCATGGATGTCCACGCGGGCCCACGAATATATAGGCTTGTCGCCGATAACCACGCGAGGGAGTGTACCGTTTGAAGGCAACCACTACATGCATATGTATGGAGGTGATGCGTGCATGCATGTTTGAATACACAACATTGATGTGGCGCGTGCGTCAAAAATTGTACACTAGCTCCCCACACAGAGCAAGATCGGTTCATGATGTGTCGTTGTACTAGCCACTTCGACTCGATGAGAGGGATTCATGCGTACACATGCATGTGTGTGTGCTCAAACTGTATCATGCATGTAATCCCAGAGCAAAAATAATAATCCCCTCCTAAGTCAAATTAACCTCTCTTGTTGTCAGGCAAAAAGTAGTGATGGACCAAGCATGCCCACATACGGAAAGCATCAATATCGCTGATAACCACTTAAGTGGGTGCGAGAGGACAACCACCACCCCTTTGCATGTGGGCCAAACATATATATGTTGAATACCCAAAATGCACAACTTTGATGTGCCACATGCCTCAAAAACTATAAACCATGCACCCACACAGAGCAAGGTTCATCAAGCATACTACATATGATGGTCCCCTTCCCCCCTATTCGCCGCATACTATATGCTCCTGCCGTAATATATGTACAACCCAAAAGAATCCTCATCGATGGTGAAATTAATTAACCTCTCCCGATGTAGGTCAAAGTGATGCATGCATGCATCGATGATGGCCTCATGGGCCCACAGATGGAAGCGTCACACGTGAGTGTCCTAGCTAGGATATTCATGTGGCCCAAAAAGATGTTGTGTGACGTTTGAATAGCCAATTTCACAATTTTGATGTGGCACGTGCCTCAGAAAACCAAAAAGTCCTGACACTAAGTGAGTTGTAGTTGTTCACGGACGCGTACGTATAGTATATATGCTAGTCCCCTCCCACCTCTTCGACGCATACTATATACCACCATAACACAAACAAAAAAGATTCTACCTTGCTGGTCAAATTAACTTCACTGCCGGTTGTTCATCAAAGTGATGGATGACGACCTCGCGGGCCCACAGAAAGCGTCACACGCGAGTATCAATTGTCGTGTAGGACAACCATCGAATGCATGTGGCCAAAACATTTATGTATGAAAGGGTTGTGTAATGTTTTAAATAACGATTTCACGACTCTGATATGGCACCGACCTGCCTAAAAAAATGGCCGAACCACACGGTGGCTCACAAACTCGTAGTGTACTGTGAGCCACCCGCCACCCCCTGATGCACACACCCCCACACACACACACCGCGAATCCACCGCAACTACGATGCATGTTAAATTAATTATCCCGTGGTGAACATATATGTTACCAAAGGAGGGACATTTTAATTTCAAAAAAATCACAGAGATCATTAAGACATTTTAGTACATTGATTGATTTTCTACGGGTATAATGTGCAAAAATCAAATTTGAGCTACATGCACACATGACAGTGCACCTAAATGGATTGCAAAAACACATGTGTCTGACTAGGTGCATGTTTACTCCCCGTGCAACAAATTTCAAACATCGAGAATCTTGATTTTTAAATTCTAGTACATCCAAAACTTATTTGAAGTTCATGAAACTTATTGTGTTGTCATATGGGCACCAATACAAAGTGGCATTGTACTTTTTTGTCAAATTTGAGACCAGTTTTGATATAATCTTTATCTAATTACAGATGGGAGATTATTTATAATTGGGAACCAATATCCCAAACGGATTATTTATTCGAACCGTGAGCGTTAGACCAGCAATGGATGCGTTCCATGCTTCGTTAAGCAATAAAGCGACAACATTAATCATCCAAATAGAAAAACAATATATGTGCTGCTGCGCGACCCGTGTGCCATGCAAGCAAGCATGAGTTGATGGGATGCATGCAAGCAGTCCGCCGCGCAGGCAGATGGGGAGGCGTGCGTGCAGGTGTGTGAAATTGATGGAGGCGTGCTCGCTGTGCAGTGTCATGGGGAGGCGTGCGAGTAGCTGTGTGAAACTTTGGTAGGCATGCCAGCAGTCCGGTGCGCAGGCTCACTGGGAGGCGAGCCATCGGTTTGACTGATGAAGCTATGAACCTAGGGTAGCGTCACAGACCTGTCCAGCATACCCTCCCCAAGGACGTCTCTGCAAAGAATCAGAAGCAGTCGAAGAGAAACCGTCATCCACTCGACCGTGGAGATGCACTCACTCGACCACCTTGAAGACACTCGACCACCAGAAGATGAGGAACCCTCCACTCTGCAACGGTCAGGATTTAAACCATAACATTATGAGCATTTATGACTCTTTACTATAGACGTTACCAGTAACGCCTTTCCTTTATGAGCATTCAACCCTGTGTAACGGAGGGGAGCTGGGGTCCTGGCGCACTCTATATAAGCCACCTCCCTCCTCTGGGACAAGGGTTCGCATCTTTTTGTAAACTCACACACACATATAATCCAGTCGACCGCCTCAAGGCACCGAGACGTAGGGCTGTTACTTCCTTCAAGAAGGGCCTGAACTCATAAAACTCGCATGTACAACTCCTTCATAGCTAGGATCTTGCCTCCTCATACTTACCCCCCCCCATTCTACTGTCAGTCTTAGAGCCACAACAGTTGGCGCCCACCGTGGGGCAGGTGTCTTAGCGACTTATTGGAGAAGTTGCAATTTTTCCGATCCCCATCATCATGATTCCAGGCGGATGTTTGGCTGAGGGCCGCGAGATCCGTCTCGGCATGCTCGTGTTTGTCACCGACGAATCCGCTTGGCTTCAGGAGGCACCACTCGACGTCGACTCGCTCCCCGCCCGTGGGGCGACGCACTTTCACGCATGCGTCCGTGGTGTCCTCCTGCAGCAACCGTTGACCCAGTACCAGTCGACTCCAACGGCTTTCCCCCTCCCTGCGACCCGTCGGAGCAAGCGCACCGGCCGGTCGAGGCTTCAACGGTGGGTGAAGCATGCGGTGGCCCGCCAGTCCGCCACCCCTCAAGTCGCAGCGATCGAGCCCGACAAGTCTCTCTACGGCCTGTTCGATCTGTCGACTGGCTCCGTAGAGACTGCATCCGAGTGCGGCAGCAACGACTCGGCAGCGGAAGTCCTGGTGGTCAATGGACCACGCGGCCCTCCTGGCTTCGATCGTGAAGACGGAGGTGACGGGAACGGCGGTCCGTCACGCATTCACGAGGAGTACCACCCCGAGCCTCTCTCCTCACAGCAGAGAGAATAACTTCATCGCCGAAACATAGATGCCCTGCATACTCCTATAGTTGGAGATACACCCGAGGCCCAGGCCTTGGAGCAGGCTTGCCTGGCCAATCTGGCTGAGCGCACTCGGCTGGAGAACCTCCAGCGCGCACTCGACGATCGCACTCGTTAGCATGCTCCTGAGTCTAGCCGACGCCAACTCTTTCCACCTCCGGCTCAGGTATACTGAACACCGATCCAAAACCTAGTAGCTGCTACTCGGATAGTAGAGTCGATTCAACCTTCCCAGTCAGAAGCTGGCCAAGGTCTGGCGCAGATCAAGGCCTTGCTCCGGGCAGCAGGAGAGCAGAATACGGCCATGTCTCAGTCGCGGGATAGGATCCATAGCAGATCTGTGGTCGCAGATACGATCTAGTCGGCCCATAGCCCGAGATCGCCCCCGAGGTGTGAGGGACGTGGAGTGCGGCGTGATCAGTACATAAACCAGGAGCAGTATGATCGTCGAGCCGATTGCGATGGTCGCCGTCGAGTGCCCACGCCTCCTCCAAGGAGTGGGTCATACGTGCCGCGGCCACATGAAGACAGGCGCCCTAACAGCGTCGGAAGAGGTATTCTAGTCGACCCCAGGGAGCCAGGTTTTGATGCGAGATCTATTCTCATGCAGGGCTTGGTCGACAGAAACAGAGCTCATCGAGATGGCCATGACAGAGGCCCGCAAACCAGCAATAGGGTGCATGTCTCTGGCCCAGAGTGCTTCAGCAAAGCTATCCGACCTGCAGTGATTCCCCCCCCCCCCAACTTCAGGTTGGCGACTGGAGTCTGTAAGTTCACCGGAGAGTCCAGGCCTGACACCTAGCTCGAAGACTACCGAGTGGCTGTCTAGATTGGTGGCGGCAATGATGAGGTGGCCATGAAAAATCTTCCTCTGATGTTGGAGGGCTCGGCTAGAGCGTGGCTGAACCAGTTGGCACCCGGCATCATCTATACTTGGGAAGATCTCGCCCGAGTGTTTGTCAGAACATTTGAGGGTACTTGCAAATGGCTAGCAGGTTTGACAGAATTACAGTGTTGCGTGCAGAAACCGAATGAAACTTTGAGAGATTATATCCAGAGGTGGATCACCCTGCACCACATGGTGGAAGATGTGTCTGATCATCAGGCAATTTGTGCTTTCAAGGAAGGCGTCAGGTACCGGGAGTTGAATCTGAAATTCGGTCGGACAGGAAACATGACTCTGACTCGGATGATGGAAATTGCCACCAAGTATGCCAATGGTGAAGAGGAAGAGCGACTGTAGAGCGGCAAGCACAAAGCAGTCGCCCACGAAGCCGGAGGAGGAAACTCCAGTCGGAAACAAAAACGCAAGGCCGAACCAGCTGCTCCGGGTGAGGCCTTGGCTGTGGTTCAAGGAAAGTTCAAGGGGAAGCCCAAAGGGCCGTGGAACCCCAAGAAAGTAAAAGATCAAGATGGAAATGACGTGTTGGATCTGCCGTGCCATATCCACACCAAAAAAGACGAAGAAGGTAATTTCATTTACCCAAAGCATACCACTCGACAGTGTCGGCTCCTGATCCAGCAGTTCCGAGAGAAACAACCCAAGGAAAAGGAGAAGGAGGCAGACAAGGCTGAGAGTGAAGGAGAAGATGATGATGGTTATCCTCACGTGAATTCCACTCTGATGATTTTTGCTGATGTTGAAAACAAGAGTCGATTGAAAGTCATCAACAGAGAAGTGAACATGGTCGCTCCGGCGACACCCAGTTACTTGAAATGGTCGCAGACTGCCATTACGTTCGACCAGTCTGATCATCCAGCGCACATCGCCACCCCTGGGAGGCAAGCGCTGGTGGTCGACCCGGTGGTCGAAGGCACTCGACTGACAAAGGTCCTGATGGACGGTGGCAGTGGCCTGAACATTCTGTATGCAGAAACGTTGAAAGGAATGGGCATTCCGATGTCCAGACTCAGTGAAAGCCATATGAGTTTCCATGGGGTCATCCCAGGCAAGAAGGCTGCGTCCCTCGGTCAGATTGCACTCGACGTGGTTTTCGGTGATGCCAAAAATTACCGCAAAGAAAAGTTGACGTTTGAAGTCGTGGATTTTCAGAGTGCGTATCATGCAATTCTGGGCAGGCCAGCTTATGCACGATTCATGGCTCGACCTTGTTACGTGTACCTCAAACTGAAGATGCCTGGTCCCAGAGGAGTGATCACTATCTCTGGTAATCGGAAAAAGGCGGAAGAGTGTTTCCAGAAGGGCTCAAAGATCGCCGATGCCCAGATGGTCGTGGTAGAATTGCAAGAATACCAGAAAAATGCAGACCCGAGTGACTTGCTGCGAGCCAAGAAGCCAGCCACAGATTCAGCATTCCAGTCGTCTGGCGAGACGAAGTCTGTTCACATTCACCCGACGGACCCCAATGCAGCTCCGACCCACATTTCGACCACACTCGACTCCAAATAGGAAGAAGCGCTCATCCAGTTCCTCCGTGAGAACTAGGACATCTTTGCATGGAAGCCTTCTGACATGCCAGGTGTTCCCAGGGGACTGGCTGAGCATCGTTTGCGAGTCGACCCGAAAGTGAAACCAGTCAAAGAGCATCTTCGACGGTCCGCCGTCCAGAAAAGAAAAGCAATCGGCGAAGAGGTGGCTCGGCTTTTGGCAGCTGAGTTTATCCGAGAGATTTACCACTCTGAGTGGTTAGCCAATGTTGTCATGGTCCCAAAGAAAGATGACTCACTCCGCATGTGCATCGATTTCAAGCATATCAATCGGGCCTGCCCGAAAGATCACTTCCCTCTCCCTCGCATTGATCAGATAGTCGATTCGACTGCTGGGTGCGAGCGTTTTTCCTTTTTGGATGCCTACTCCGGGTACCACCAGATCCGTCTGTACGGACCCGACGAAATAAAGACATCTTTTATCACCCCGTTTGGGTGCTTCTGTTATGTCACAATGCCATTCGGCTTGAAGAATGCCGGAGCCACATTTATGCGGATGATTCAGAAGTGCCTGCTCACTCAGATCAGTCGGAATGTGGAAGCATACATGGATGAAATTGTGGTCAAGTCACATAATGGTTCCAACCTGCTGACCGAGCTCGCTGAAACCTTTGCCAACCCCAGAAGGTATGATATCAAGCTCAATCCATCAAAGTGCACGTTTGGAGTTCCAGGCGGAAAGTTACTCGGTTTTCTTGTTTCCGAACGAGGAATCGATGCTAACCCAGAGAAAGTAGGCGCTATACTCCGAATGAAACGCCCTGTGCGTGTGCATGATGTCCAGAAGCTTACTGGTTGCTTGGCCGCCCTAAGTCGATTCATTTCTCGCCTCGGTGAAAAGGCGCTGCCTCTTTACCGACTGATGAAGAAATCAGATAAGTTCGAGTGGACTCCAGAAGCTGATACAGCATTTGCAGAGCTAAAAGCCCTGCTTTCCACCCAGCCGGTGCTTGCTGCTCCAATCAGCAAAGAGCCTCTATTGCTTTATATAGCAGCCACTGGACAAGTCGTCAGTACAGTACTTACGGTCGAGCGGGAAGAAGAAGGAAAAGCGTACAAAGTTCAACGCCCAGTTTATTATATTTCTGAAGTCCTGACCCCGTCAAAGCAGAGATATCCTCACTATCAGAAGCTTGTCTATGGAATTTACATGACCACGAAGAAGGTTGCACACTACTTCTCAGATCACTCTGTTACAGTCGTCAGCGACGCTCCATTGTCAGAGATTCTGCACAACAGGGATGCAACTGGTCGAGTGGCAAAATGGGCGATTGAACTCCTTCCCTTGGATATCAAGTTTGAGGCAAAGAAAGCTATCAAGTCCCAAGCAATAGCAGATTTCCTCGCCGAGTGGATCGAACAGCAACTGCCGACTCAAGTTCACTCTGAGCACTGGACCATGTTCTTTGACGGATCCAAGATGTTGAACGGTTCTGGTGCTGGAGTAGTTCTGGTATCCCCCCGAGGAGACAAGCTCAGATATGTCCTCCAGATTCACTTTGATTCCTCCAACAATGAAGCAGAATATGAAGCACTCCTGTATGGGTTGCGCATGGCCATCTCACTCGGCGTCCGTCGCCTCATGGTCTATGGCGACTCAGATTTGGTAGTTAATCAAGTAATGAAGGAGTGGGACGTCAGAAGTCCAGCCATGACTGGTTACTGCAACACGGTGAGAAAGCTTGAGAAGAAGTTCGAGGGGTTAGAACTCCACCACATCCCCCGATTGAAAAATCAAGCAGCCGATGAATTGGCAAAGATAGGTTCCAAGAGAGAAGCCATTCCCAGCAGTGTGTTCTTGGAGCATATTCACACGCCGACAATTCAGGAAGACCCTTTCACTGAAGAGCCTCCACAACCTAAGAGCGCCACAGATCCGACTGAAGTCAAGGTCCCAACTGTGGTCGACCTGATCATGGAGGTTCTGGCCATTACTCCCGACTGGACGGTGCCCTACATTGCGTACATCCTCAGGAAAGAGCTCCCAGAGGATGAAGAAGAAGCTCGACAGATCGTCCATCGATCCAAAGCTTTTACTGTGATAAGAGGGCAGCTGTTCAGAGAAAGTGTGACTGGAGTCGGTCAGAAGTGCATAACACCAGAAGAAGGTCGAATGATCCTCAATGACATCCACTCGGGGACCTGTGGTCACCATGCGTCCTCTCGGGCCATCGTGGCTAAAGCATACTGAGCTGGATTCTATTGGCCACGAGCAAATGAGATGGCGAAAGATATAGTCGACAGATGTGAAGGCTGTCAATTTTACTCCGATATGTCTCACAAGCCAGCGTCAGCCCTGAAGACCACCCCCTCGTCTGGCCCTTCGCTGTTTGGGGACTGGATATGGTTGGACCGCTGAGAACCGGCAAAAGCGGCTTCACTCACGTGCTCGTTGCAGTCGACAAGTTTACCAAATGGATCGAAGCTAAACCTACCAAGAACCTTGAAGCTAGCACCGCTGTCAGTTTTATCAGAGAATTGACATTCAGATATGGAGTCCCACACAACATCATCACGGACAATGGATCAAACTTCGATTCCGATGAGTTCAGAGCTTTCTGCGCCTCTCAGGGCACTCGAGTCGACTATGCTTCTATCGCTCACCCGCAGTCGAACGGACAAGTAGAAAGAGCCAATGGCCTAATTCTCAAAGGACTGTAACCCCGACTGATGCGTGATCTCAAACACGCAGTAGGTGCTTGGGTTGATGAACTTCCGTCAGTTATGTGGGGTTTAAGGACAACTCCTAATCGGTCAACTGGGGGAACTCCTTTCTTCTTAGTCTATGGAGCCGAAGCTGTTCTGCTAAGTGACTTGCTCCACAATGCACCCTGAGTTAAACTCTTCTCCAAAGCGGAAGCAGAGCAGGCCCGACAAGATTCAGTCGATCTCTTAGAGGAGGAAAGAGAGATGGCCTTGATCCGCTCAACCATTTATCAGCAAGATTTGCGTCGATTCCACGCCAGGAATGTGAGGGATCGGGCCTTTCAAGAAGGAGACTTGGTTCTTCGAGTGGATCAGCAGAAACCACACAAGCTCGCTCCAACTTGGGAAGGCCCCTTCATCGTCACCAAAGTTCTCCACAATGGAGCATAGCATCTTTACAGTATCGAGCATCAGAAAGACGAGCCACGAGCTTGGAACGCGGAGCTGCTCCGCCCCTTTTATACTTAAACACTCGCTCGAATAAAATGTAATAAGCAACACCTTTTGTAATTCGTTTATCAAAGACAAGAGCTTACGGTTCTCTCATTCAATTGTGTTGTTCTTATTTGCTTTTCAAATCCTGCAGTGGGTGGGCTTAGTCGCGAATCCGTTCCGCCTAAGTTCGAAAAAATCCTACCGAGTGGAGAGCAACCCTCCCACTCGGGGGCTTAGCTGCAGTCGAGCACTCTCCTAAGTTCTCTCACTAAGAGACTTAACGACAGTCGAGCACTCGCCTAAGTTTGAAAAAATCCTACCGAGTGGAGAACAACTCTCCCACTCGGGGGCTTAGCTGCAGTCGAGCACTCGCCTAAGTTCTCTCACTAAAATACTTAATGGCAGTCGAGCACTTGCCTAAGTTTGAAAAAATCCTATCGAGTGGAGAGCAACTCTCCCACTTGGGGGCTTAGCTGGAGTCGAGCACTCGCCTAAGTTCTCTCACTAAGAGACTTAACGGCAGTCGAACACTCGCCTAAGTTTGAAAAAATCCCACTGAGTGGAGAGCAATCCTCCCACTCGGGGGCTTAGCTGCAGTTGAGCACTCGCCTAAGTTCTCTCACTAAGATACTTAACGGCATTCGAGCACTCGTCTAAGTTTGAAAAAATCCCACTGAGTGGAGAGAAATCCTCCCACTCGGGGGCTTAGCTGCAGTCGAGCACTCGCCTAAGTTCTCTCACTAAGAGACTTAACGGTAGTCGAGCACTCGCCTAAGTTTGAAAAAAATCCCACCGAGTGGAGAGCAACCCTCCCACTCGGGGGCTTAGCTGCAGTCGAGCACCCGCCTAAGTTCTCTCACTAAGAGACTTAACGGCAGTCTAGCACTCGCCTAAGTTTGAAAAAATCCCACCGAGTGGAAAGAAACCCTCCCACTTGGGGGCTTAGCTGCAGTCGAGCACTCGCCTAAGTTCTCTCACTAAGAGACTTAACGGCAGTCCAGCACTCGCCTAAGTTTGAAAAATCCCACCGAGTGGAGAGCAACCCTCCCACTCGGGGGCTTAGCTGCAGTCGAGCACTCGCCTAAGTTCTCTCACTAAGAGACTTAACGGCAGTCGAGCACTCGCCTAAGTTTGAAAAAAAACCACCGAGTGGAGAGCAATCCTCCCACTCGAGGGCTTAGCTGCAGTCGAGCACTCGCCTAAGTTCTCTCACTAAGAGACTTAACGGCAGTCGAACACTCGCCTAAGTTTGGAAAAATGCTACCGAGTGGAGAGCAATCCTCCCACTCGGGGGCTTAGCTGCAGTCGAGCACTCGCCTAAGTTCTCTCACTGAGAGACTTAACGGCAGTCCGCACTCACCTAAGTTTGGAAAAATCCTACCGAGTGGAGAGCAATCCTCCCACTCGGGGGCTCAGCTGCAGTCGAGCACTCGCCTAAGTTCTCTCACTAAGAGGCTTAACGGCAGTTCAGCACTCGCCTAAGTTTGAAAAAAATCCTACCGAGTGGAGAGCAATCCACCCACTCGGGGGCTCAGCTGCAGTCGTGCACTCGCCTAAGTTCTCTCACTAAGAGACTTAACGGCAATCCTGCACTCGCCTAAGTTTGAGACCCATCCCTATCCGCAAGGACGACGAGGTGCAGGTCGACTGCAACCTTCTCCTTCGGAGCTGCGGCACAAATACAATGCCTGCTCCATCCCCATCCGCAAGGACGACAAGGTGCAGATCGACTGCAACGTTCTCCTTCGGAGCTGCGCCACAAATACAACGTCTGCTCCATCCCCATACGCGAGGACGACAAGGTGCAGGTCGACTGCAACCTTCTCCTTCGGAGCTGCGCCACAAATACAACGTCCGCTCCATCCCTATCCGCAAGGGCGACGAGGTGCAGTGAGCAAAGTCCATCCGGAGGCAAACACAAGCGCATTCGGAGATAAACCAAATTCAAATAAATCCTAAAAGGTTCCAAGAAGCGAATCAAAAGTACTCGGGCACCAAGCCCGAAGGAGTTTAATGGTTACAGAAACCACTCGGCATTCCGAGGCAAATTTAAAGCGTATCCAAGTTTCATTAGATTGTTCACTCGGCCGGAGGAGGGCTGGCAGGCTCCACGAATGAGTCCAGATCGATCCCATCAGCGATCCGAGTGGCGGCAGCAATGAAAGTCTCCATGAAGGACTGGAAGTCGTGCTTTTTGGTGTTAGCAACTTTGATCGCAGCCAGCTTCTCTTCACGAGACTCCTTGCAATGGACTCGCACCAAGGACAACGCCACATCAGCACCACACCAGGCGGAGGATTTCTTCCATTCTTGCACTTGGTCAGGGATCTCGTTTAGACGAGTCATCAGAGATTCCAGATCATTGTAAAGTGTTGCCCCTGGCCAAACATCGAGTCGATTCGACAGACAACCTCCTTCAGGCGTGCGAGCTAGCTTGTGGCGCTGGCGATACGGGACTCCAGTCGGAGCACGTTCATCGTAGACTGGGGAGGCAATAGGGTCCAGACCCATCTCGACCCTTCCAGTTTCTTTGTCAAAGTCTTGGCAGAGTTCTGCAGCCAAAAGTCAGTCCATCAACTGAGCAAGACCCAATTGCAAGCATCAACGCAGTCGGATTAAAAGAAATACCTTCCAGCACGAGATAAAGCTTCTTGGCGAGGGTCCTGAGATAAGCTTTTGTGTCATTCCTCTTGCGGATTGCAGACTCCAACTTTTCGTTCAGGACGACCTTGTCCTTCTTCGGGCTGGTCACTTCGCGGTTAGCTTCATTAAGACAAGATTTCAGTCTATTCACCTCTCCTTCAAGCGTTCCAACTGAAGCAAGCTTCTTGTCTGCGAGAGTGGTTTTGTCTTGGGCTGCTTTTTGCGCGGCGGCGAGGTCCGAGTCCTTCTTGTCCAGAGCCATCTTCATTTTCTCTGCAAAGAAGTAATCGAATCAAAGAAGAGATCAAAGAGATATATTGAAATTCAGTCGGCAATCAGTTACCTTCCATACCAGCGGCCTCGTCTTGAGCTTTTTTCAGATTTTGCTGAGCCAATTCCAAGTCTAAGTTGAGTTGCCTCTGCTTCTCTTCGAGTTCGGCAAACTTGGATATAAGAGTACAAGACTTCTGCAGGAGGCAAGAGACAGATCAATCGATAGGTTCGAAGGCAGTTCATTTCCGAGTGAATAAAATCTAAAGAAGTGGGCAACAAGCTGTTCAGACCCCAGTCGACTGCCAGCAGTCGATCGCGGTCTCAAGGACTAGACCCAGTGGGTGCACTTGGCGTGCCCCCACCGGTTCTGATCCGACTCGACCGGCCCGCCGGAGTCGAGTGCAAAAAAAATAGAAAGAACAATTGCACCGTCAAGAAAGAAGAACTCAGACCATAGTCGACTGCCAGCAGTCGACCGCGGTCTCGGGGACTACACCCAGTGGGTGCAGTTAGCGTGCCCCCACCAGTTCTGGTCCCACTCACCCAGACCGAGTGGAAGAGCGAAACTACCAAAAACGATAGCGACACCCAGTGGGTGCTCTAATTGAACGCGAACAGTAGGAAATTGTGCAGAAAAAGATTTTTCAAGAACAAAAACAGTCGGAAAGTCTACTCACCTGGACATTGGCCCGAAGGGCGGCACTAGCGTCGTAGGCAGCCTGACTGCTCTCGTGCACTATCTTTACCCGCTCCATCATCATATCAGCATGTCGAATGGCTTCCGCAGCCGCTTCCGACTAGTTGTCTGGGACGGGGTAGCTGGTGAAAAAGTGTGTAGACGACCCAGGTGCGGCTGCTTGAAGCTCCATGGTGTGGAGTTGGATAGTTGAAGGAACCACATGAGCGGTCGACCGCGTGGGATGCCCACTCGGCAAGGGTGCAGCGAACGTCACAGTGGCCCTGCCCGCGTCTTCAGCTTGACGGACGGGAGGCGTTGCAGTCGGTTCTTGCCGAGCCACCCTGCCAGCTGTTACCTTCTTGCTCTTCCTAGGCTTAGGAGCCACATCTTCGTCGTCGTCCGAAAGATCAATGATGTTGGGTGGAGCTGCAAGACAGAACATTCGACCCCAAGTGAACCACTCGACCCTAAAAGGATCAAGAATCGAAATCGCAAGAGTTCATACCTGGGTTAGAGGTTACCGCATCCTCCATTTCCTCATCCCGGTACTGGTATGAAGAGGTCCCTGACGTAGCAGCACTGTAAAGGCCCGCATTCAATCGCTTACACCTAGTTAATCGAATCCACATGAAGGACAAGTCAGATGGTTACCCGGAGATAGTAGGAACGGTCACTTTGATCCTGGGCAAAGCTTTTGGTAGTTTGGAGGAGATGGCTTTCGGCACTTTCGGCGCTGGGGGCGGCGCGACCTTAGATTGCTTTGGAGCCTTCTTAGTCGGCGTCGGGGAAGACGTCCTGGGGCGCTTCGAGGACTGCCCGATTGGCGCAGCCACCAAGTCTGGAGCGCTTGCCGGGTCATGAGTGTGCTTGGACCTCCTCTTCCTGCGAGGAGGCGAGTCCACTTCTTCCTCATCAGTCGATTCCTCGCTCTCCTCGTACTCCTCGGCTTCCGAATGCTCCTCGCCGCTCTTGCCCCCGCTCCCTTCTTCCTCAGTGCCTGGGTCCTGCACTCTGTTGGGCATCGAGTACATTTCAATGAGGGCCTGAAAGGATAACAATCAAAGGAAATTCAGTCGACCACGAACGGGACATCACATGGTGAATCAGAAAGATACTTGATAAAACAGAAATATACCTGCTCCGGCTGGTGCGAGTTGTCGAATGGAATAATCCTCCTGGACCCCCGAGGGTTGTCTTTATTGCCAGTGATTCCCCTCAACCAGTTCTCCAAGATATCCTCGCTGACCTCCTCCGGGTGGATCCATGTGGTATCCTCGAGCCCAGAGTACATCCACATCGGATGATCGCGCACCTGAAGAAGTTGGATGCGTCAACCGAGAAAGACCTCCAGCAGATCCATCCTGGTCACTCTGTCGCAGACAAGCTCGATGACCCGTTCAACCAGCACCTTGACCTGCGCCTTCTCTTCTGGAGCTACCTTCAGGGGAGCAGGCTTCTCCACTCGAGCCAAGGAGAAAGGAGGAAGTCCAGTCGACTGGCCAGGGGTTGGCTGATCCTTGCAGTAGAACCAAGTCGACTGCCAGCCCCGGACCGAGTCAGGAAGGATCATGGCTGGGAAAGTACTCTTGGTCCTCATCTGGATCCCCAGACCACCACACATCTGGATCACCCGCGTCCTCTCGTCACTCGACTTGGCCTTTTTGACCTACTGGGAATGGCAAGTGAAGATGTGTTTGAAAAGCCCCCAGTGTGGTCGACAACCCAAGAAGTTTTCGCACATGGACACGGAAGCGGCCAGAGAGACTATGGTGTTCGGAGTGAAATGGTGGAGCTGAGCCCCAAAGAAGTTCAAAAAGCCCCGGAAGAAAGGGTGGGGAGGCAGTGAGAATCCACGATCTATGTGGCTTGCGAGGAGGACACACTCACCCTCTCTAGGCTGCGGCTCGGTTTCGTCCCCCGGGAGCCGAGCCGACTTGTGAGGGATCAATCCCTCCTCCACCAGGTCGTCGAGGTCGTCCTGCGTGATTGCCGAGCGGATCCAGTCGCCCTGGATCCAGCCCGCCGGCAGGCCGGACCTTGACGAGGATCCGCCTCGGCTGGTCCGCTTGCCCTTCGCCTTCGCGGTCGCTTTCTTCGCGCGTTCCAGCGCTGCCGTCTTCTCCTTCCCCATGGTGACGGATCGAGCTCGAACAAAGGTCCGGCGATGAAGCAGAAGCGAGAGTGGCAGAGAGATCGGGGGAAAGAGAAGAGAGAATGGAAGCACGCAGAGCAGAGGCCTGGCTTGGGACCTTTTATAAGGCCTTTCACCGAGTGGCTGACTGGTGGACCCAAGCGATCTAAACAAATCCCGCAATAGTCGCGCGCACAGTACGTGGTGAAAAAGGTGGCGCGGGGATCGAGGAGACTTGCCTAATCTGTCCCGATAACCTCGGTTCCGCCCGTCTGGCGCACTTCCCAAAATTCAAATCCCGCGAGATCCGCGAAGAGCAGAACAACCTGTCAGACTGAAGACAAACACCCTCTACATCATCATTCGGAATTCTACCATGAAAGTTCACTCGACGACAACCAAGAATGGACCAAGGCGATTGAGAAAGGAGTCGACGTCGTCACCTCAACTCATTGTTCCAGGACAAGGCATATTCATAGCATAAAGAGTGGGTCGTAAGTGTTCTGAACCCCTTCCTCACTCAAACCCTGATCCATTCGGGGGCTAATGATGAAGCTATGTACCTAGGGTAGGGTCACGGACCTGTCCAGCATACCCTCCCCAAGGACGTCTCTACAAAGAATCAGAAGCAGTCAAAGAGAAACCGTCATCCACTCAACCATGGAGATGCACTCACTTGACCACCTTGAAGACACTCGACCACTAGAAGATGAGGAACCCTCCACTCTGCAACGGTCAAGATTTAAACCATAGCATTATGAGCATTTATGACTCTTTACTATAGACGTTACCAGTAACTCCTTTCCTTTATGAGCATTGAACCCTGTGTAACGGAGGGGAGCTTGGGTCCTGGCGTACTCTATATAAGCCACCCCCTCCTCTGGGACAAGGGTTCGTATCTTTTTGTAAACTCACACACACATATAATCTAGTCGACCGCCTCAGGGCACCAAGACGTAGGGCTGTTACTTCCTCCGAGAAGGGCCTGAACTCGTAAAACTCGCGTGTACAACTCCTTCATAGCTAGGATCTTGCCTCCTCATACTTACCCCCATTCTACTGTCAGTCTTAGAGCCACGACATTGACTGTTGCCCGCCTCTCTCCCACAACTCCATATTAATGGTGTGCCCTACCGGCCGCACCCCCATCCTCGCTACACACACAATCCTCTCTCTCTGCTTACATCCTCGACGCCGCTCTCAGTCCTCAAAGCCGTCAGTGTATCAGGATGCCTCCGAAGCGCCCCATCGGAGGGAGTGGCGATGCTGGGGCTGCTAAAGCACCGGAGCACGACATGAAGATGGAGACAGAGGTTGTCGTCACCGTCGGCGAGTTATCGCTACACCCTGATGTCGTTGACAATGTCGAGCTTGCACGACCGGAGGCGAAGTTCCACACCGACTCCGACGAACACTCCGGCGGTGACTCGGACGACGACTCCGGCGACGACTCCGACGACGACGGATAGCTGGTTAGTCATCTATACCCATTTATGTGTCAAATAGATCATAGGGTTTCTCTGGTTACTCCTGCCTCCCCCTTTTTTGGAATAGAAATCCTATGGTTATGTTCTCCCAATCCATGAAATCTGAGTAAGTTTCGTTAGATCCGTGTAGTATATTGATTGTTTGTATAGTACAGGTGATAAGTGATTAGTTGTTTCATCTGTGCAAATGATTTCTGCTAGTAATCTGACTAGGGTTAGTGTTCATGCTAATAATTCCTAGCCAGGGCTTAATAATTGATTTTGAATGACCTACATATGTTTGTGCCATTATTTTCTTCAAGATTGGTCTGTACATAGACGATTGTGCTTAAAAATTGAAGCATAGTCTCTGGATATGTATAAATAAATAGCCATAAATTCCTAATCCTACTTCACGGCATGTGATCATTGATTCGATGCCAAATTTGTTTTACTATTTGTATAGGTGTTGTCTAACGATGTGGATAGCAGGGATGAAGATGGCCAGCGGAGGTACAAGAGGCAAATCCTGAGGGAGCTCTATGTGGGAATGCATAACAGGCGTATTAGGACCTGGAACGACGACTATGGATGCCCATTTTGCAGCCAGAAGCTTCATGACGCGTATCTAAGTGTTCTAGCGCATCCAAGAGGACGGCCCATCGGCTCCTTCAAGCAGAAGTATTCTCGCAGGGTGGCGCATGGCGCGTACGCCGAGTACCTGGAGAAGCTTCAGGATCGTGCCGGCCGCATGTGAGATGAGATGTGGGATGGATCAAACTATGTACGCTTGAGTATGCTTAATGCGGTTGAACTATGTACTTATGGTTGAACTATGCTTATGTATGTGTACGCTTATTATCTATGTCTGAGTATGTTAAATATTTGGTCAAATTTTGGTAAAAATTACAAAAGGGGACCAATAAACCAGGACGAAAGTAGTACATCAATCACACATGGTTCCCAAAATTGAAACTGTGTGCAATGACTTCCATTTTGCCTACTGCGTCAATCACACACGGTTCGCTCTAGCAAACCATCGCCCCCAAAATTCTTTGTGAGACAGAAAACCCTCACCACCCAATTCAATAAAAAAGAAAACCCTCACCATCCCCACGTCACAAAAACCCTCACCCCGTCCGCCACCCCCTCGCCCCCTCCAGTACGTTCCCCGTTCACACCTGCACAAGCTCCTCCACGTCTATGTCATGGCGCCGCCTATCGCGGCGGTAAACACTTAGCTCAACGCCTGCCGCCGCCGCCAGGCTGCCGGCAAAGCCCACCGCATTTCGCCACTTCCGCTTGCCGCCGCCTATCGCCATCGACTTTCTCGACGCTGCTCGCGGTCGACCCAGCTCCACTCGGTTGGGGAATCTACCGTACCGAGGGTTCTTTCTCATGGACGACAAGGTAACTAATTTAATGAGATATTATCTCATCTCTTATCCCAGTTCATCTGCCTCCTTTAATCACCCGGCAGAAATCACCATGAATTCATTTTTATTCGAGTTGATTTGAGGGTTTTCTTTCATTCATAGAATGTACAGTGCGCCGACACTTCAGGACTTTGCGACCTTCGCCAGAGATTCCAACTCACCGTACCAGATAACTTGAGGACGTGTGCGGTATGTTCAATCTCACCCTAAATTGGTTGGCATGGCCTACTTTCCTGAACATATTCTAAATATTGCTACATTTGGATAAAAGGTGCCACATGCACCATATACGTCAAAGGGGATTTTTTTCCTCTTCTTTCTATATTAGTAAAATTAATGATGTATTGTTCTTTTGATTACTCTCATATATCCATGACATCATGTTTACCCTATCTGTTTAATTGTAGATTTTTTCCTTCGATTTCAACTGATGTACAGTTCTTTCAATTTGGGCCCATATTTGCATGTTACCATATTTTCTTTAACAATCCTACCATTTTTGCAGAACATCCCTTGCTATATGCAACAGATTATGTAGTGCACAATTTTTCCCTTTACATAGATGAAGCCTCCACGGATGTCATACATCACACAAACCATGTATTTACAATCGTTGCTACTGTAAGACTTAATGAACGTGGTGACTCCTATTTTGGCACTGGCTTTTGGAAAGAAATTGCAAAGTTTTATGTACTGAAAGATGGCACTAAAATTGCACTACACATAAAAGGGCTTGGTCATGAGATATATGCTAACTTCCCCGACAAAATCATCCGTCCAGACTTTGTACGAAGTAAGATTTCTTTTCAACTATCTGTTGACTTACCCAACAATGTCAAATGAATTGTGTAGTATTTAAGCAACCGATTGTTATTCCCTTTTCTTACTATATTCCTACGTAATAACTTCTAGTTACCAATACACTTTTCTATTGCCCTGTTTTAACTAAATAATCCATGTACTCCCATTTCTATCAAAAAGCACCGCTGACAAGGAGACTCCAGAGGTGGAGAATGGGGCTGCCAACAAGCTAAGGCGGGGCGAGCTAGAACCACAAGCGACTCCAGCAGGCCTAGACTTCATCAGAAGCCTCCCCGATGATATGTTGAGACTCATCATCTCCCTCCTCCCAATAAAATATGGGGCGCAGACAACCGTCCTTTCCCGGCGGTGGCACCCCCTATGGAACTCCAGCCCTCTTGACCTCATCGACACTCACGAGCTTTGCCATGGCTATCGCAAAAGCTTGGATGCGTTCTCCAAGATCCAAGGCAGTCACCTTGGCCCAACCAAAGGCCTTAGAATGGGCAAGTTCTGTTCCAACGGCAAGGACCGAGCCAAGTTTGATGACTGGTTCCGATCCCCCACCCTAGATCAGCTCGAGGATCTCACTTCTGATGATGGGCATATGCGGTCGCTGCCAACGTCCACACTCCGCCTCGCACCCACGCTGCGCATCGCCAAGTTCAGGAACTGCCATCCCCCTTAATGGCGCGCCCGCTCTTATTCTACCACGACTGAAGCACCTCGAGCTCATCGTCGTAAGCCTCTCAAATGGTGACATGGAGCGCCTGCTCTGTGGCTGTACTACACTCGAGTACCTTCGTCTTCAGGCGATCAATGGGTTGAGTACCTTCCACATCACCTCCATGACTCTCCGGACTATTTATGTGTGTTGCTGGTGTGGCAGGAAGACATCACAAGATGTGTACCACAGTATGGTCACTGAGGACACACCTGCACTTGAGAGATTACTTGTAGTTGATCAATAAGGTCCAACAAGAATCAATGTCATTTCTGTGCTGAAATTGACAGTGGTGGGCTACTCGTCTCACAAATACTCCGAACTTGTTACTGGATCCACACCTGTTCAGGTACAACAGCCTCCTTCTACCTCTCCTTCTACAAATTAACATTATTTCTAATTTTGAAGATGTTTGTTCATCTGTCATTCAGAAAATGATTCCGACAAGCTTGACCCTGAAAGTGCGCACAGTGAAGGTCTTGGCACTAGAATCTATCAGCCCCAACCTGGAGCAAGTTGTCAGTTTCCTGAGATGCTTTCCGTGCCTGGAGAAGCTATATATTGAGGTGATGTTCCTTTCCTGTTAAATGTTAACCATAAGGGAGTTCAAGTTTTCTTAGGGAACTTTTCATCCACTCCAACCTCTTGTGAAGAAGGCTACATTTTTCTCGAATGTAATCAAATGCCCATGTTAATCATGTCAGATCGAAGATGACATGTTAGTGCATTTTACAAATCCTGCAAACCAAATAGGCCTGTAGTAATGTTCAAAACTGCATGTAGGCACTAACACATTTTCTTCTTTTGCAGATAGGATTAGGCCTAGTGGTGGATAATGTGATACAATATAACAATCACGTCGAATGCCTAGATCTGCATCTCTCATAAATTACTTTGAACTCCTACCGAGGGACCTTACCAGAGATTATATTCACCAGGTTCTTTGTTCTTAGAGCAAGGGTGCTAAAGTAAATGAGGTTTGCCCTACATTTATTTTGCAAAAATGAATGGTTTGTTGATCAGCGCCGGCGCCTGCGGCGGAATGGAGTAGGCTCCAAAAATGTTGAATTTCATTTTGGAACTTCAGATGACAGAGTAATCAGAAGTCATCGTGTCAACCCCATACATGACTTCTCAGTGGCTGACCCCTTTGCAAAAATTGTGAGGCTTCGAAACTAGACTTGTTCAGCGGATCATCGCGAGCGTTTGCACCTTGTAATCTTCATTTCTAATATCAGTTTGAACCTTGTAATCTTCGAATTTGAGCCATATAACTCTGGAATTTGAACCTTGTAACATTTCGAGCTTTTGTGGTACAATCGTTGAAGTGGCATCATATGAGACTCGTATATTGCTAACACTATTTTAACCTTAATATGCAATGGTCTTAGATTTTATTAACCATTCTCGAATCAGTTTACCTTGTCAATCTCACAGCACACGATCTGTATAGCTAACTCGACTGCAATCTTCAACATTATTGCACATAGTTGGTTTCTTCCACCTTGTGCACTATAGAGCGCAGAATTAGTTATCGCACTCGAGTGTCCATCATCACCCTTCTATGTAACTTTGACCTCATCACCAGGTAAACTTATGATCGAAGTCATTCCACACACTTCGTTTTTACAAAGCTTTTTGCCAATAAACGCCCACGATTTGTCCCTCTTCTAGTTGACGAATGGCCAAACTAGTCGGGCGGGAAGCTTGCGTGGTAAACAGCACGGTAGCGCGGGAACAGGCTCACTGACTATACATTTTGCGCCTCTTCGAGCCCACGCGTGTGGTGCGGTGTTGTCAAGCGTGCACTGGAATCCTCCACTATGAACGTCGTGACAAGACGTGACGATTACAGGCTGTCTGGCACCCATTTATTACATCGGCCATTTAACCCTTGTGTCTCTTCAACCTTTTGATCACGCCCCACCATGTAAGAAGCACACCCACCACGAGAAATTCTTAGAGGGTATCCTGCGCGGCTCCAATGGCGCTCCGAGCGGCTGCTGACGACGAGCAGCAGTTCACCATGCGTGCCGTGGTGGACACCCACAGAAGGTTCATGGACCTCTCGGTGTTGTACACCAACGACCCGGTCTGGGTGGAGCACTCCATCCACATCATGGAGTTGCTGCTTGCCGCGGAGAAGTACAAGGTGGTCGGGTTCGACCTCGAGTACACCCGCGCTCGTGCCAGGTCTCGTGCCAAGGTCACCGTCGCCTAGATGTGTGTGCGCCACCACGTCCTCATCTACCACTACTGCCTGGCCACAAGGCCTTGCGAGCATTTCATCAGGTTTGTCAACAGCCCCCACTACATGTTCGCTACGGTGGACATCACCAACGATGTAAAGGCGCTCGGGAATTTGGGCATCGCCTGCTAGAATCTCGTGGACATCCCGTGCCAATACAAGATTTGGGGCAGTAAGGAGAATGAGAAGGACTCACTAGTTCACCTCGTCGAGGCCATCATCGACCCCTACTATAGAGACATGATGGATTCGTGCAACAAGGACAAGCATGCCTAGCACTTGGCCTAGATGGAGAAACTCGACAAAGCTCATGTCGTGTACGCGGCCAAGGAGGCGTACACGAGCTACGACGTGTACAGGCAGATCGTTGACATGAGTAAGTGCCTCCTTCCCTAAAACGGCCAGGGATCTAGCCGGAAGCAGAGCAATAGCAAGCGTCACCGCAATAATAAGTAGATGATTAGATCCTCGTTTCTCCTACTTTAGTATGCATGTAATTGCTTACTTTGGTGTCTGGAAATGTTATGTGTGTAGTCACTTGTGTAATTGTATGCTTAATTTGATTATGCTATGCTGTCTTTTTAAGTATATATGTTGATGCTTTGTAGACAGAGCGTAGATGTTGTGCGGACAAAGAAAATCACATCACACACGGACTAAACAATAGAACCCGTCGGTGATGTTTTCATCAATCACTCACAATTGTATACCAGCAATAATTTGGTCATAACACACACGGCTTGTTAGCAGTAATTGTCTGTGTTGTTATCGATCTTCGCACACGTTTCCGATTACAGACCTGTTTGCCTCATATCACACACATCTTGTTCATTTGAACCATTTCTGCTCTCATGTCTCAATGCAAACAGTTCATCCAAGTGAACTGCATGCCGTATATCACACACACCTTTGATCTGGATGACCATTCCTTTTGTGTTTCCTAATCACAAACAGTTCATCCGAGTGAACCGTATGTTGTACATCGCACACACCTTCATCTGGCTGCCCGTTTCTTTTGTTCCTCCTCATCGCAAACAGTTAATTGAGCTGAGCCGTATGCCCTGCATCGCACACGCAACTAAAATCTGAACCGTGTTTGATGCATCCTCCATCGCAAACATTTTGCACCTTTTTTGATGAGTTTTTTACACCACTGTTTGCGATTATGGCATCGCACACAATTTCGTTGAAGGGTCTCTGATCATAGTGTCGCATTAGTAGCAACCTGCAGTAGTGATGGCTGACGCCCATCGAGCCCATGTTGAGCGTCGGGTCACACACGCCGCTCGCGTCGCCTAGACGGCGCCTACCGGGGTGAGGGAGTCCTGGATAAGGGGGTCTCCGAACAGCCGGACTATATCCTTTGGACGGACTGTTGGACTATGAAGATACAAGATAGAAGACTTCGTCTCGTGTCCGGATAGGACTCTACTTGGCATGGAAGGCAAGCTAGGCAATACGGATATGGATATCTCCTTCTTTGTAACCGACCTTGTGTAACCCTAGCCCCCTCCGGTGTCTATATAAACTGGAGGGTTTTAGTCCGTAGGACAACATACAATCAGACCATAGGCTAGCTTCTAGGGTTTAGCCTCTCCGATCTCGTGGTAGATCAACTCTTGTAATACTCATATCATCAAGAATAAATGAAGCAGGACATAGGGTTTTACCTCCATCAAGAGGGCCCGAACCTGGGTAAAACATCGTGTCCCCTGCCTCCTGTTACCATCCGCCTTAGACGCACAGTTCGGGACCCCCTACCCGAGATCCTCCGGTTTTGACACCGACATTGGTGCTTTCATTGAGAGTTCCTCTGTGTTGTCGCCGTTAGTCTTGATGGCTCCTACGATCATAGATAGCGATGCAGTCCAGGGTGAGACTTTCCTCCCCGGACAGATCTTTGTGTTCGGCGGCTTTGCACTGCGGGCCAACTCGCTTGGCCATCTGGAGTAGATCGAAAGTTACGCCCCTGGCCACCAGGTCAGGTTTGGAAGCTTAAACTACACGGCCGATGTCCACGGGGACTTGATCTTTGACGGATTCGAGCCCCTGCCTTGTGCGCCACGCGGTCACGATGAGTATGATTTAGCTCTACCATCGGACAGTGTTCAAGAAATCACACCGGCAGCTGCTCCGACCCTCAATTCGGAGCCAGTTGCGCCATCCATGGACGGGTGGATAGACCCCGCCGCGGAGGCCATATCCTCTGCGGCGATTGAGCCGAATATTGACCTTACCCTTCACGAGAGCTGTGTTGCCGAACTGCCGGATCCTTCTCCGGCCACGAACTCTGAACCGCCTGCGCCCGTTCACGTCGAATCCGATTGGGCGCCGATCATGGAGTTTACCTCTGCGGATATTTTTCAGCACTCACCCTTTGGTGACATAATGAACTCATTAAGGTCTCTCTCCTTGTCAGGAGAGTCCTGGCCGAACGACGTCCGACAGGATTGGGATGCGGATGACGAAGAAATTCGCCGCCCACCCACCACCCACTTAGTAGCCACTGTCGATGACTTAACCGACATGCTCGAATTCGACTCCGAAGACATTGACGGTATGGACGACGATGCGGGAGGCGAAGAGGAATCACTGCCCATAGGGCACTGGACAGCCACCTCATCATATGACATATACATGGTGGACACACCCAAAGAAGGCAATGGCGACGGGACAGCGGAGGATGACCCCTCCAAGAAGCAACTCAAGCGCCGGCGACAGCGGTGCCGCTCTAAGTCCCGCCAAGGCAAAAGCGTTGATACCGGCACCGGAGATAATAGCACTCCGGACAGTGCCGAAGGCAACAACAATCCCCTCCAGCAAGATTTAGAGCAGGAGGATGGAGAGGCCAGCCCTCCTGGGAGAGCAGCTGATGGAGAAGCGGAGGATGATAATTACATGCCTCCCTCCAAAGACGAGGCAAGCCTCGACGATGACAAATTCGTCGTACCAGAGGATCCCGTCGAACAAGAGCGCTTCAAGCGCCGGCTTATAGCCACAGCAAATAGCCTTAAGAAAAAGCAGCAGCAGCTTCAAGCTGATCAAGATTTGCTAGCTGACAGATGGATTGAAGTCCTGGTGGGCGAGGAATATAAACTCGAAATGCCCTCCAAGAGTTAACCAAAGTGCAGGTTGCTACCCCGACTGGAGGAGGAAACACCGAAACCCACATCCTCGATGTATGACGCGGCTGATCGGCCACCTCGTGGCCGTGATAGAGAGGCATTCCAGCCAAAAACTCAGCCCGCACCCCGACGCCATTCAAATAAAAAGGCATGGGGAAATACGCCAGACCTACAAGATGTATTGGAGGACAAAGCAAAACATGCAAGATCGATCCAGGGATCACGAGGGCGCGCCACTATGCGAGACGATAATCGTCACGCCTGATATAGTAAAAGTAAGTCCGGCCGGGCCGAACTCAGCGGGCAGGACCCATCGCGATATAGCCCAATACAGAGGCACCGCACACCCCTTATGCTTCACAGACGAAGTAATGGATCATCAAATCCCAAAGGGTTTCAAACCCGTAAATATAGAATCATACGACGACACAACAGATCCTGTGGTATGGATTGAGGATTTCCTCCTTCACATCCACATGGCCCGCGGTGATGACCTACACGCCATCAAATACCTCCCACTCAAACTCAAAGGACCATCTCGACATTGGCTCAACAACTTGCCAGCGGAGTCCATTGGCTGTTGGCAAGATCTGGAAGCCGCATTCCTCGACAACTTTCAGGGCACTTATGTGCGACCACCAGATGCCGATGACTTGAGCCACATAATTCAGCAGCCAGAGGAATCAGCCAGGCAATTCTGGAAATGGTTCCTAACAAAAAAAATGAAATCGTCGACTGTCCGGATGCAGAGGCCCTAGCAGCTTTCAAGCACAACATCCGCGACGAATGGCTCGCCCGGCACCTAGGCTAGGAAAAGCCGAAATCTATGGCAGCCCTAACGACACTCATGACCCACTTCTGTGTGGGAGAGGACAGCTGGTTGGCTCGCAGCAATAACATATCAAAGAACCATGGTACTTTGGATACCAAGGACGGCAATGGCAGGTCACGTCGCAACAACCATAAGCGCCGAATTAACAACGACAATACTGAGGATAAGGCAGTCAATGCCGGATTCAAATGCTCTAAACCCGGTCAGCGGAAAAAGACATTCAAAAGAAGCACTCCGGGCCCGTCCAGTTTGGACCATATACTCGATCGCTCGTGTCAAATACACGACACCCCCGACAAGCCAGTCAACCACACCAATATGGATTGTTGGGTGTTTAAGCAGGCCAACAAGTTAAATGTCGAAAACAAAGATAAGGGGTCACATAGCAATGACGAGGAGGAGCCCCGGCAGCCGAACACCGGAGGACAGAAGAGGTTCCCCCCACAAGTGTGGACGGTGAACATGATTTACGCAACCCACATCCCCAAGAGGGAGCGGAAGCGTGCGCTCAGGGATGTATATGCGTTGGAGCCAGTCGCCCCAAAGTTCAACCCATGGTCCTCCTGTCCGATCACCTTCGATCGCAGGGGCCACCCCACTAGTATCCGTCATGGAGGATTCGCCGCACTTGTCCTAGACCCAATCATTGACGGATTTCACCTCACTCGAGTCCTAATGGATGGCGACAGCAGCCTAAACCTGCTTTATCAGGACACAGTGCGCAAAATGGGTATAGACCCCTCAAGGATGAAACCCACAAAAACGACCTTTAAAGGTGTCATACCAGGTGTATAGGCCCATTGCACAGGCTCAGTCACACTGGAAGTGGTCTTCGGATCTCCGGATAACTTCCGAAGCGAAGAGTTAATCTTCCACATAGTCCCGTTCCGCAGTGGCTACCATGCACTGCTCAGGCGAACCGCATTTGTGAGATTCAATGCGGTACCACATTATGCATATCTCAAGCTCAAGATGCCAGGACCTCGGGGGGTCATCACAGTCAATGGAAACACATAGCGCTCTCTCCGCACGGAGGAGCACACTATGGCCCTCGCAGCACACTACGGCCCTCGTAGTAGAAGCACAAAGCAGCCTTTTAAGGCAATCCACTAGTTCGGGGTTTCAGGACCCGGACACCTTCAAGCGCGCCCGGAGTAATCGGCAACAGGACCGCCTGGCACGTTCCGAGCTCGCATAGCAATGCGGCCCCCACCCCGGTCCCAGCCAAATGGCGCAATCCGTGCCACGCGCACATAATTACGCATTAAAAATACCATGGGCACAGGTGCGGAGGGGGGCACGACTACGGCACGCCCCAAGACGCGGCTTAAACCGCACTAGGGGCTTCCCGCTTTGTTATTTTTCTCTTTCAGGACTTTAATCTCTGGAAACCCTGTCCGACAGCATGATTGCCGAACACATGATGCAGCAACCAAGGAGGCAGAGAGCTACGTCACACCACAGAACTCCCAGGTGGATTACGATAACGAGTGAAATACTTGCTTTAATACTATTCCTCAGCTCGCCCTTGGAAGGGACATGTCAAATAGTCCTACTTTTTGCTTATCGCACTACTTGTATCATTCTGCTCTAACGCACCTTTTTGAATAAACAATGCATAGCATTAAGACTATTATTGCATTCTTCCTTTACATATATATATATATATATATGTATATATATTCATTCATGACATCTAGCACCCATACACTCTGGTATGGCCTATACGCCAAGGGCTTAAGCATACCCCATAATGCGGTGTGAGAAGTCCGAACACTTCCGACAGTGTGGCACCCCAAACTTATAGCATTATATGCATCAGCTCCGAATCATGTCTTGGGTCAATAGTTGGGTTTGCCCGGCTCCCATGTTTTGGTACCTTACGTTCCGCTCTATCGGCTAAGGTAGCACTGGGAGAACTACTGCGATTGTGCCCCGGTTCTGCTGGGCTAAGCACCTCAGTAGAGAAAGCTAAAACTGACTGTCATGATAAGGCGAGAGACTGGTCGCTGTTCGAGAGGTTTCAAGTCCCTAAAGACTTATGCCGCTTAGAGCGAGGAGTCGGCCCTGTCCGGCTTAAGGCGTGTATCGCGCCCCGAATTCGGCCTTCCGAATACTAGGGGCTTCGCTGAAATTTAAAATTATAGAATTCTATGGCTAAGTGAGAGTGATAACGCATTATAGTCCGATTGCCTTGTTCGTTGTGCTGAGCACCTCCCTCGAAGGACCCAACAATGGGAACAAGAGTGCTCAGGTTTATCCCGAACACCCCAGCACTCGTGGCGTGGGGGCAGAAGCCGACGACTAGCCATCTCTCATATTTGATAAACAGCCGAACAGAAGGCAATATTTTAAATTCAAACAAGCGTTGCATAGCGCATATGAACAAGTTTTCATAATACATGATTACACGAGCAAGTTTACTCAAATATTACATCTTTCACACACTCGTCTGCTACAAGACGGGCACCCTTCAGGACACCCTCATAGTACATCTCGGGGTGGCGATGCTTCTTGCCCTGCGGCAGCCCTTCCTCCACCAGCTTCACGACGTCCATCTTGGCCCAGTGCACCTTCGCACGGGCAAAAGCCTGGCGTGCACCTTCGATGCAGACGGACCACTTGATGACTTCCAGCCATGGGCAGGCATCCACAAGCCGCCTCACCAGGCCGAAGTGGCTGTTTGGAAGGGCGTCACCAGGCCACATCCGGACTATAAAGCCCTTCATGGCCTGTTCGGACGCCTTGTGCAGCTCGACCAGTTGCTTCAGTTGGTCGCTCAGAGGCATCGGGTGTTCGGTCTCAGTATACTGAGACCAGAACAGCTTCTCCGTCGAGCTTCCCTCCTCGGCCTGGTAAAAATGTGCGGCATCCGACACGCTGCGAGGCAAATCTGCGAATGCTCCTGGAGAGCTCCGGATTCGGGTAAGTAACAAGTAATTTACTTTCACATGCTTGCTTTGCATATAGAATGCCTTACCCGCCGCTATCTTCTTCATCGCATCAATCTTCTAGAGAGCCTTTTGGGCTTCAGCCTTGGCACTCTTTGCACTCTCAAGGGCCGCCGCAAGCTCGGACTCTCGCATCTTCAAGTCAAGCTCCAACGCCTCATGCTTCGTCACGAGAGCGTGGAGCTCTTGCTGCACCTCGCCCACCCATGCCTCTTGTTTTTCCCACTCGGTGCGCTCCTGGGCCGCTTTGTTTTCGGCCTTGGATAGCGCTTGCTTTAGGGTTGCCACTTCGTTCGTGGCCCCTGGCAGATTAAAGATGATCCTGTCATTTTGCAATCGCATCCCTTTTATATATATACGTACCTACAGACTAGGTATTACTTACCTCTGTTCTCCTCGAGCTGCCTCTTGGCAAGGCCGAGCTCTTTCTTGGACCCTTCGAGGTCCTGCTTCAGTACGGCGACCTCCGCAGCTAGTGCAGCAGAGGCCAACAGTGAAGCCTGCATACGCATAGAGACATACTTATATTAGACTCATGCAGATATTAGTTGATACTCTATCCGACTTTTCTTTTTGAACACCAAACAGAGCATCAGGGGCTACTGTCTATGCGGTAATATTTTTCCTATGTTTCAAATACTTACCTCAAAGCCTGTTAGAAGGCTGGCACAGGCTTCAGTCAATCCGCTCTTGGCGGACTGAACCTTTTGGATCACCGCACTCATAATAGTGCGGTGCTCTTCATCGATGGAAGTGCTGCGAAGCGCTCCCAGCAGATTGTCTGGTGCCTCTGGATGGACAGAGGTCACCAGCACGGGTGTCTTGCCCCTTTTGGAAGGAGGCCGCCTTCCCGAGTCCGGAACCACTGGGGGTTCCGGCGCACTGTTCGGCTGAAGGCCGAACTCGGAGCCCTCGGGAGCCTTACCCCCTCTGCTCCCGGAGTCCGGAAGGTCGCCTTGAGGCGCCTTCGGGACTGTCTCCCCTCGACTCGGTGCCTCTCGAGATAGTACCTCGGCATTGTCCGCGGGGCAAGGGGAGGTGGCGGTCGGAAGTGGGTCGCTATCCATATCTGACGAGTCCAAGGAGCCGCCCGACGAAGATACGTCGATACGGGCTTGGGGTGGTCTGCATAATCATATTTGATGTTAGGAGAAGCAGTGTGTCAAAGGTATGCTATGAGTTACTCTGGTATCCGAATACTTACGACTTCGCCAAGGGCTTGGCCCTGAGCAGCCACTCGTCTTCGTCTTCGGCGGTGGTGGTGGAGCAGTCCGGAAGGAGAGTCCTTCCCTTCTTGGACCCTTCGCCCCCCCCCCCCGATTGGGGCGGCCTTCATTTTCTTGTCTCCCCCGGCTGAAGGGGGAGCATCTTCATCTTCTTCCTCGTCTTCAAGGGAGGAGTGCATCGCGGAGTCATCGGACGATGAGCCCGATATCACCTGGCACCGGGAACTCTTTTGGGTTCCCTTGGCCTTCTTCTTGGTCTTCTCCGGCACCTTGTATGGAGCCGAAGTTAGCATCTCCGTCAGGAGAGCATCCGCGGTGTCTTCAGGCAGAGGGGCCGGACAGTCGATCTTCTCCGATGCCCCCACCCAGTCCTGTCAAAGGCATGGGAGCTCAGACCCCGCGTGTGGTTAAGCTATGGGAAGTAAAAATCCTACCAGATGTACAAAACTTACCGGATTCGCAGGGCGCTTCGCACTTAGCCCGCGGTCCTCGGTGAGAGAGGGAGGGACCTCGGCACCCTTGAACAACACCCTCCAGACGTCTTTGTGCGTCGTGTCGAAGAGCTCGCTCAGAGTCTGGTGCTGGGCCGGGTCGAACTCCCACAAGTTGAAATCCCGTTGTTGACACGGGAGGATCCGGCGGAAGAGCATGACCTGGACTATGTTGACAAGCTTGAGCTTCTTGCTTGCCATATTCCGAATACATTTTTGGAGTCCATCCAGCTCCACCGATGAACCCCAGGATAGGCCCTTCTCTTTCCAGGAGGTGAGCCGCGTGGGGATACCGGATAGAAACTCGGGGGCCAACACCCAGTTGGTGTCGCGGGGCTCGGTGATGTAGAACCACGCCGATTGCCACCCCTTTATGGTCTCCACAAAGGAGCCTTCAAGCCATATAACATTGGGCATCTTGCCCACCATGGCTCCGCCACATTCCGCTTATTAGCCTCCCACCACCTTCGGCTTGATATTGAAGGTCTTCAGCCACAGGCCGAAGTGGGGGCGGATGCGGAGGAAAGCCTCACACACGACGATGAACGTCGAAATGTTGAGGATGAAGTTCGGGGCTAGATCTTGAAAGTCCAGCCCGTAGTAGAACATGAGACCGTAGACGAATGGATGGACGGGAAACCCCAGTCTGCGGAGGAAGTGGTGGAGGAAAACTACCCTCTCATGAGGTTCCGGGGTAGGGACGATCTGCCCCGCAGCGGGCAGCCCATGCGCGATATTTGCGACTAAGTATCCGGCTCCGCGCAGCTTTTTGATGTGGCCCTCCATGACGGAGGAGGCCATCCACTTGCCTACCGCTCCGGACATGTTTGGAGAAGGTTGAGGAGAAGGATGTGGACTTGGGCGTTGGAGCTCGAGTGCGCAAGAATGGATGAGCAAGGAGGAAGAAGGCGTGGGTAGAAAAAGGTTGAACCTTATCCCCTTATAAGGGCGGCCGAAACTATGTGCCCTCACTAGCCTGGTAAAACTCTCTTATCCCCCAAGCGTCGTAATTGATTGCGCGGTTGGGTTACCCACGCCCGTATTGATGAGAATCCCGTAATAAGGGGGGTATGATCTCTGCTTTGAAAAGACGTGTCAAGAAACTGCCTCGCGTTATGTGCGGGGCTGGTTAAAGAAAAACGGTTCGAATAATCACCAAGCCATGGCATGATGTCATGTTGCCAAAACGTGTTAGCAGATTAGATTTGTGGAAATATTATTCTGTCTACGGTGGTATGTGGAACTTATTTTGCAGGGTCGGACACTATCCTTGTATTCAAATTCTTCCGTAGTGTATTCGGAGGAGGAACCCGCCTTGCAATGCCGAAGACAACACTGCGCGCCGGACTCATCGTCATTGAAGCCTAGTTTAGGGGCTATTGAGGGAGTCTTGGATTAGGGGGTCTCCGGACAGCCGGACTATATCCTTTGGCCGGACTGTTGGACTATGAAGATACAAGATTGAAGACTTCGTCTCATGTCCGGATAGGACTCTACTTGGCGTGGAAGGCAAGCTAGGCAACACGGATATGGATATCTCCTCCTTTGTAACCGACCATGTGTAACCCTAGCCCCCTCCGGTGTCTATATAAACTAGAGGGTTTTAGTCCGTAGGACAACATACAATCAGACGGTAGGCTAGCTTCTAGGGTTTAGCCTCTCCGATCTCGTGGTAGATCAACTCTTGTAATACTCATATCATCAAGAATAAATCAAGAAGGACATAGGGTTTTACCTCCATCAAGAGGGCCCAAACCTAGGTAAAACATCGTGTCCCCTGCCTCCTGTTACCATCTGCCTTAGACGCACAGTTCGGGACCCCCTACCCGAGATCCGCCGGTTTTGACACCGACAGGCGGGCTGATACGTCTCCAACGTATCTATAATTTTTGATTGTTCCATGCTGTTATATTATCAATCTTGGATGTTTTATAATCATTTTATAGTCATTTTATATCATTTTTTGGTAATAACCTATTGACATAGTGCCAAGTGCCAGTTGCTGTTTTTTCCACGTTTTTTACATCGTAGAAAATCAATATCAAACGGAGTCCAAATGCCATGAAACTTTACGGAGATTTTTTATGGGCCAGAAGGAACACAACGGTCCCTGGCTGTGCCTGGGGGTGCCCCGAGGGGAGCACAACCCACCAGGGCGCGCCAGGAGGCCCAGGCGTGCCCTGGTGGGTTGTGCCCACCTCGGGTGCCCCCGAACCGCCTCTTTGCTCTATAAATACCCCAATATTCCCAAAACCCTAGGAGTCGACGAAATATTGATCCAGCTGCCGCAGAGTCCAGAACCACCAGATCCAATCTAGACACCATATCGGATGGGGTTCACCACCTCCATTGGTACCTCTCCAATGATGCGTGAGTAGTTCTTTGTAGACCGTCGGGTCTGTGGTTAGTAGCTAGATGGCTTCATCTCTCTCTCTCTCTCTTGATTCTCAATACAATGGTCTCTTGGAGATCCATATGACGTAACTCTTTTGCGGTGTGTTTGTTGGGATCGATGAACTTTGAGTTTATCATCAGATCTATCGTTTTATATTCACGGAAGTATTTGAGTTTCTTTGATCTCTTTTATGCATGATTGCTTATAGCCTCGTATTTTTTCTCTGATATTTGGGTTTTGTTTGGCCAACTTGATCTATTTATCTTGCAATGGGAAGAGGTGCTTTGTAGTGGGTTAGATCTTACGGTGCTTGATCCCAGTGACAGAAGGGGAACCGACACATATGTATCGTTGCTACTAAGGATAAAACGATGGGGTCTATCACTACATAGATAGATCTTGTCTACATCATGACATCGTTCTTATTGCATTACTCCATTTCTCCATGAACTTAATACACTAGATGCATGCTGGATAGCGGTCGATGTGTGGAGTAATAGTACTAGATGCAGGCAAGAGCCGGTCTACTAATCTTGGACGTGATGCCTATGTAATGATCATTGCCTGGATATCTTCATGAGTATTTGAAGTTCTATAAATTGCCCAACAGTAATTTGTTCACCCACCATTTGCTATTTTTCTCTAGAGAAGCCACTAGTGAAACCTACGCCCCCGGGTCTCTTTCTCATATTATTTTCCTTTGCAATCTATTTTCCTTTGCGTTTATTTTCAGATGTACTAAACCAAAAAACCCAAAAATACTTTGCTACAATTTATTCTCATTTATTTATTTGGCATTCGATCTATCAATCTACTACAAATTTACCTCACGTCTGTTTGCCTATCTTGAGGCGCCATACCCCGGAAGGGATTGACAACCCCTTTAACACGTCAGGTTGCGAGAAGTTGTTATTTGTGTGCAGATGTTGTTTACGTTGTGTTGCTTGGTTCTCCTACTGGTTCGATAACCTTGGTTTCACATCTGAGGGAAATAGCTATCGTTGTTGTGCTACATCATCCCTTCCTCTTTGGGGAAATACTGACGTAGCTTCAAGCGACATAAAAAGGAATGTCTGGCGTCGTTGCCGGGGAGGATCAAGTCAAGATAGTCTCCCGTCAGCGCACCAATTTCTGGCGCCGTTGCCGGGGAGGATCTTCAACATATACCAGGTTCCTAATCACAATTCTCATCTCTTCACAATTTACATTATTTGCCATTTGCCTCTCGTTTTCCTCTCCCCCACTTCACAAAAATTTGCCGTCTTATTCGCCCCTCTTTTCCTTTCGCAGTTTTCTTGCCGGATCTATTTTTCGTGTGCAACCTTGTTTGCCGTTATTATCATTATGGATAGTTCTTCCTCTATTGCTTGCACTCCTGAGAACGAGGTTCTCAACTTTAAACAAAGGGGAGGAGAAAATTTAAAAAATGCTTGGTATAGGATTTGCAATGCTCAAAATAGATCTACCTGTAAGCAATCCACTGTTGTTCTTCTTTGTTGTTTTTATGTTGGCATCACCACTTGGTATACATTCGTCCTTAATACGATTACCGGTGGAAATTTTTTGATGTGTCCTTCTCTTGATGCCTTTAATTCTATGGAAAATTTAGTGGGCTCACCACCCCTCTTGATTAATGAAACAACTTTGACTCTTGAGCATGTTATGGAAATACTAGATGCTATTGAAAAGAAAATGCTCACCGAAGATCATATGGAAATTATAGATAAAAAGATGCATAATTTTGCCACCAATATTGGGTCAAAAGCGGGAGATATTCTTAAGTTGTCAAGGGAAAATGGCACCATAATTCATGAAAGAATAGAAGAAAGCCCATCCCGGGTCGATAAATTAGAAGAAATTTTTACTAATCTAAGGACGGCTTTCGCTTCCGCTAAAACTATCGAAAAAACTCCCGTAAAGATTGGTAGAGCTACCATGAACAAGGGTGCAACCTCTAGTAATGGTAATAAAGAAGATCTTAAGATGATTGGTATTCACCTGAATTTTGTTGAAGTGATAAGAGATCCTTTTTGCAAGAATGAAATCTTTGGATTTATTCCTAGAAATGTTGTTATTCAAAATCTTTATGCTAAATCTTTGAAGGATTCTAAGTGTTTGATTTATGAGTTGGACAAAGATGACAAAACTTAGATCCTTGCTTTATGCCTAGCTAAGGGCGTAAAACTATAGCGCTTGTTGGGAGGCAACCCAATGAATAAAACTTATTTTTTATTTTTGCTTCCCGATTTTGAGTGTTAGCATAATTATGCTACTTTTATGATTATTTTTTTATGTTTTAATTAGTGTTTGTGCCAAGTAAAGCCTTTAGGATCTTCTAGGGTGATAGTTGTTTGATCTTGCTGAAAAAACATAAACTTTTGCGCTCACGAAAATAATTCTCATTTTTTACCAGAGAGTGATAAAATACCCATTCCACTTGAAGTGTATAAATATACAAATTTCCCAGGTCGTCCTAATTTTTCAGAATGTTTGGAGTTACATAAGTATTCGAAATAGTCAGGTTGCTACAGACTGTTCTGTTTTGACAGATTCTGTTTTCTTTGTGTTCTGTGCTTATTTTGATGGCTCTATGGTTTTCTTTGATGAGGTTTTGCCATAGAGAAGTTGGAATACATTAGATATAAGGCAAGAACAAAATATGAATTGGTTTGAGACAACACTTATAGTAGTGATTTATTATTCTTATACTAACGGATCTGACGAAGGTTTTGTTGAGTTTTGTGTGATTGAAGTTTTCAAGTTTTGAGTTATCTTACGATGGATGAAGGAATAAGGAGTAGAAGAGACTAAGCTTGGGGATGCCTTGGCATCCCAAGATATTATCTAAAAATTAGCAACCAACTAAGCTTGGGGATGCCCCCGAGTGGTATCCCCTCTTTCTTCTAACGACCATCGGTATTTTACTCGAAACTATATTTTTATTCGTCAGATACTATGTCTTTTGCTTGGAGAGTCTTGTATGATACGAGTCTTTGCTTGTTTTATTTTGTGTTTTAAGTCTTGATCCCTTTCTGGACACACCTATCTGAGAGAGCCAAAATTATTTCATGACTTGTTAGAATGCTATCTATGTTTCACTTCATTTTTTTATGAGCTATGGACTTGCTCTAGTGCTTCACTTATATCTTTTTGAGCACGGTGTGCTTAGTATTTTTGAAGAAATGCTCTCTTTCTTAACTTAGTTTAATTTTAGAGAAACAAATACTATGCTCATGATCTTCACTTATATTTGTTTGAGCTTATGAAAAGCAACACATGAAAATTAGTCCCAAAGAGATAGATATCCAAGAAGGATATAATAAAAAAATTCATGAAGATCATTGGACAAAATAAACTTGATTCTTAGTAATAGTTTTGAGATATTATGATGTGATATGTGAGTCATCTTGATGAGTAATTATGCTTTAGTAATAATATTGACGTTAAGGTTTGTGATTCCCTATGCAACCATGAAAGTCAATAGTTATGCAATGAAATTATATCCTAGTTGTGGTGCATTATTTGGTGTTAGTTATGCTTAATGCTCACTTATGAGATTATTCGTTTCTTGGTTGGTCACTTCTCAATCTTTTGCTAGCCTTCATTTTGCACTAAGAATGATCACTACTTGTGCATCCAAAAACCTTTCAACCAGTTTTGCCACATGAGTCCACTATATCTACCTATATGCGGTATTCTTTTGCTGTTCTAAGCAAATTTGCATGTGCCATCTCTAATTTTCAAAAATAAACTTCTCTTTTGTGTGTCCGTTTCGCTCACGGAGCGGTGAGGGGTGGCTAATATTTTCCATGCTAAATGTGTTATTCTCACGATGAGTGTTTATTCACTTGTCATTGCACGAGAGTAAGGCAAAGGTATTAGGGATGCCCAGTCCTGAAATGAAGAAAAATGAATTTACTTTATGTTGTCAAATAATAAATTCCTTGGAAGTGTTGGTATGGAGGGCAACCGTGGATACGTCTAGCCATGGAAAGTGAAAGTATGGTGGAAAAAGGAATAAACTTTATTTTCTGTTTGGGAACCGCCTATGATATATCTAGCATGGAAAGTGTTGGAACTCTAAGTCATTTTCGTTGGTGGGATGGATACACCTCCCAAAATGTTTTTATCTCTAAGTTTTTGCTTTGAGCTCTGGCACCTCTACAAATCCCTACTTCCCTCTACGAAGGGCCTTTCTTTAACTATGTAATTTTATTTTTGAATTTGAGTCTCCATCTTCTCTTACAAAAGCACCAACTAGGAGGCAATATGATTGTACTTGAGTATTGGATGTAACTAATATGCGAGTGTGTTTCATGAATGGATCAATAGTTGAGCATGATGGGCTAGGGATAGCTTATTTTAGCGTTGATATTTTGAAAGACATGGTTGCTTGTTTATATGCTTGAGCATTCAAATTAACATGTCAAAACTAGACTATTTCTTTGAACGATATAAAAGTCCAAATGTCCATGCTATAAAGTAAAGAATGTGATATGACATGTTAGGCAGCATTCCACATCAAAATTTCTGTTTTTATCATTTCCCTACTCGAGGACGAGTAGGAGTCAAGCTTGGGAATGCTGATACGTCTCCAACGTATCTATAATTTTTGATTGTTTCATGTTGTTATATTATCAATCTTGGATGTTTTATAATCATTTTGTAGTCATTTTATATCATTTTTTGGTACTAACCTATTGACATAGTGCCAAGTGCCAGTTGCTGTTTTTTTCATGTTTTTTACATCGCAAAAAATCAAATATCAAACGGAGTCCAAATGCCACTAAACTTTACGTAGATTTTTTATGGGCCAGAAGGAACACAACGGGCCCTGGCTGCGCCTGGGGGTGCCACGAGGGGAGCATAACCCACCTAGGCACACTAAGAGGCCCAGGCGGGCCCTGGTGGGTTGTGCCCACCTCGGGTGCCCCCCGGACCTCCTCCTTGCTCTATAAATACCCCAATATTCCTAAAATCATAGGGGAGTCGACGAAATATTGAACCAGCCGCCGCGGAGTCCGGAACCACCAGATCCAATCTAGACACCATCTCGGATGGGGTTCACCACCTCCATTGGTGCCTCTTCGATGATGCGTGAGTAGTTCTTTGTAGACCTTTGGGTCTGTGGTTAGTAGCTAGATGGCTTGATCTCTCTCTCTTGATTCTCAATACAATGGTCTCTTGGAGATCCATATGATGTAACTCTTTTGCGGTGTGTTTGTGTTGGGGAACGCAATATTTCAAAAAAATTCCTATGATCATGCAAGATCTATCTAGGAGATGCATAGCAACAAGAGGGGGAGAGTATGTCTACGTACCCTCGTAGACCGAAAGCGGAAGCGTTATGAAACGCGGTTGATGTAGTCGAACGTCTTTGCGATCCAACCGATCAAGTACCGAACGCACGGCACTTCCGAGATCTGCACACGTTTAGCTCAGTGACGTCCCTCGTACTCTTGATCCAACTAAGGCCGAGGGAGAGTTTGGTCAGCACGACGTCGTGATGAAGGTGATGATGAAGTTAGCGACGCAGTGCTTCGCCTAAGCACTACAACAATATGACCGAGGTGGAATTCTGTGGAGGGGGCCACCGCAAACGGCTAAACAATCAACTTGTGTGTCTATGGGTTGCCCCCTCCCTATATATAAAGGAGTGGAGGAGGGGAGGGCCGGCCCTCATAGGGCGCGCCCAAGGGGGGGAGTCCTACTCCCAGTAGGAGTAGGTTTCCCCCCTTTCTAGTAGGAGTAGGAGAAGAAGGAAGAGGGAGGGAGGGAGAAGGAAAGGGGGTCGGCCCCCACCCAATTCGGATTGGGCTTGGGGGTGCACCCTCCACCTGACCGCCTCCTCCTCTCTTCCACTAAGGCCCAATAAGGCCCATTGACCCCCCGGGGGGTTCCGGTAACCCCCCCTCCCCCCGTACTCCGGTAAATGCCCAAACTCATCCGGAACCATTCCGATCTCCAAACATAGCCTTCCAATATATCGATCTTTACCTCTCGACCATTTCGAGACTCCTTTTCATGTCCGTGATCACATCCGGGATTCCGAACTACCTTCGGTACATCAAAACACATAAACTCATAATACTGATCGTCATCAAACGTTAAGCGTGCCGACCCTATGGGTTCGAGAACTATGTAGACATGGCCGAGACTCACTCCCGGTCAATAACCAATAGCGAAACCTGGATTCTCATATTGGTTCCTACATATTCTACGAAGATCTTTATCGATCAAACCGCATAACAACATACGTTGTTCCCTTTGTCATCGGTTTGTTACTTGCCCGAGATTCAATCGTCGGTATCTCAATACCTAGTTCAATCTCGTTACCGGCAAGTCTCTTTACTCGTTTCGTAATGCAATGTCCCACAACTACCTCATTAGTCACATTGCTTGCAAGGCTTATAGTGATGTGCATTACCGAGAGGGCCCAAAGATACGTCTCCGATACTTGGAGTGACAAATCCTAATCTCGATCTATCCCAACTCAACAAACACCATCGGAGACACCTGTAGAGCACATTTATAGTCACCCAATTACGTTGTGACGTCTGATAGCACACTACGTGTTCCTCCGATATTCGGGAGTTGCATAATCACATAGTCATAGGAACATGTATAAGTTATGGGGAAAGCAATAGCAATAAACTAAACGATCATAGTGCTAAGCTAACGGATGGGTCAAGTCAAGCACATCATTCTCTAATGATGTGATCCCATTCATCAAATGACAAGTCATGTCTATGGTTAGGAAACTTAACCATCTTTGATTAACGAGCTAGTCAAGTAGAGGCATACTAGTGACACACTGTTCGTCTATGTATTCACACATGTATTAAGTTTCTGGTAAATACAATTCTAGCATGAATAATAACCATTTATCATGATATAAGGAAATATAAATAACAACTTTATTATTGCCTCTAGGGCATATTTCATTCAGTCTCCCACTTGCACTAGAGTCAATAATCTAGTTTACATCGTCATGTGATTTAACACCAATAGTTCACATATTTATGTGATTAGTTCACATCTCCATGTGACTAATACCCAAAGGGTTAACTAGAGTCAATAATCTAGTTCAAATCACTATGTGATTAACACCCAAAGAGTGATCATGTTTTGCTTGTGAGAGAAGTTTAGTCAATGGGTCAGCCACATTCAGAGCCGTATGTATTTTGCAAATTTCTATGTCTACAATGCTCTGCATGGAGCTACTCAAGCTAATTGCTCCCACTTTCAATATGTATCCAGATTGAGACTCAGAGTCATCCAGATCGGTGTCAATCACATTGGCCTTGCCTGGAGTATACTCGATACTCGGATTATACTCTTGAATCATTTCGACCCATCGAGTCTGCCTGAGGTTGAGATTAGGCTGAGTGAAGATGTACTTGAGACTCTTGTAGTCAGTGAAAATGTCCACCTTTCTTCCCAGCAAAAGATGTCTCCAAGTCAAAAGAGCATGCACAACTGCCGCCAAGTCGAGGTCATGAGTGGGGTAGTTCTTCTCATTGGGCTTCAACTAGCGAGAGGTATAAGCAACAACTTTCTTCTCTTGCATCAACACTATGCCAAGACCTTGAAGAGAGGCATCGCAAAAGACCTCGAACGGTTTGGATTCATCAGGCGGAGTCAGAACTGGAGCAGTAACTAATTTCTCTTTCAAAGTGTTGAAAGCAATGTCACACTCCGGATACCAAACGTACTTGACGTGCTTCTGGAGAAGATTTGAGAGAGGCTTCGTGATCTTAGAAAAGTTCTCCACAAACCTTCTACAATAGCTTGCGAGACCAAGGAAGCTACGGAGTTGCTTCACGTTATGAGGAGGTTCCCAATTCACAATTGCAGACACCTTCTCAGGATTCACCGCAATGCCCTTGGCGGAGATGATATGACCAAGATAAAGAACCTCATCGAGCCAAAATTCACACTTGGAGAACTTGGCGTAGAACTGATGTTCCCTGAGCTTATCGAGCACCAAACGCAAGTGCTTGGCATGATCTTCCTTGTTCTTCGAAAAGACTAGAATGTCATCGAGATAGACCAAAACGAAGTCATTGGTGTAGGGGTTGAAGATGAAGTTCATCATGCGAGAGAAAGTCGGAGGAGCGCTGACGAGGCCAAAAAGACATGACAGTGTATTAATATGAACCATAGCTTGTCCTGAAAGCTGTCTTGGGGATATCTTGCTCACGGATTCGAATCTGGTGATAACCCATACAGAGATCAAGCTTGGAGAATACTTGGGCACCTTTGAGTTGTTCAAACAGCTCATTGATGTTGGTAAGTGGGTACTTGTTCTTGATAGTCTTCTTATTCAATGGATGGTAATCAACGCAAAGTCGGTCCATTCCATCATTCTTCTTCACAAAAAGAACACCACAGCCCCACAGAGAAGAAATAGGCCGGATGAGACCCATTCTCTCTTGAATATCGAGTTGCTTCTTCAACTCCTTCAACTCTTCAGGTCCGAGCTTGTAAGGACATTTGCAAACAGGTTCCGTGCCAGGCTCAAGATCGATGACGAATTCAACTGGCCGGTGTGGAGGCATTCCTGGAAGCTCTTCTGGAAAGACGTCTTGATATTCGCAAATGACTGGAATTTGAGAGATGGCATCGAGTTCGCCCTTCTCATTGAGAGAAAACAGACGGATTGTATCATCATGAGCGGCAAAGACAATTACATCCTCAGACGAATGAGTCAATTGAATCTGCCTGGCTGCACAATCAAGCCGAGCCTTGTGCTTAGAGAGCCAATACATTCCGAGAATAAGATCAATATCCGAGTCACCAAGAACATTTGGAGAGGACAAAAACTTATAGTCACCCAAAGTGATTGTAACATCTGGAACGCATACTCGAGATGTCATTTGACGGGCCAGAGAGACAATAGCCAACGGTTTCGACCACACTTGAGTAACAAAATCATGCTTAGATGCAAAAGGTCTCGATATGAAACAATGCGATGCACTAGTGTCAAAAAGAACTCTTGCAGGAATATCGTTAACAGGAAGGTTGCCCATGATGACATTTGACGAGTCCTCTGCCTGAGCTGCATTCACCATGTTGACCTTGGCGTACTTGGGGTTATGCTTGACCACAGCTGTACTTGTCGATCTCACAGGAGGAGGAGGAGGAAGATGCCTCTGATTGAAGCATTTGTTGGCATAGTGACCCTTCTGTTGGCACTTGTTGCACGTGACCTCTGAAAGCGGGCGGTGGTATGGAGCACTCGATCTTGGAGCTTGAGACGAAGTCTTGTTCCGAAAGCCAGGGTTGGGTGGTTGGGAAGATCCACTGCCACCTTTGCTCTTCTGATACGGCTGACAGAACGGAGGAGGAGGAAGCCAATACTTCTGCTGCTTGGCCACTTGAGTAGAGGAAGACAGAGTAGCATCTCTGACTCGCTTCTTGGAAGCATCACACCTCAGTTGAGCAGCCTCTTGCTTCAATGCCATGTTGTAGAATTCATCGTACCTCAAGGGCTCAAAGAGGACAAGAGCTAGCTGGATTTCTTCTCTGAGACCACCCCTGAACTGGTATATCATGCTCTTCTCATCAGGGACGTCCTGCTTAGCAAAGCGGGCGAGCTTCTAAAATAACTTGTTGTAGTCATAGACAGACAAAGAGCCTTGCTTCAGGTTGCGGAATTCCTCACGCTTGCTTTCAACCATGCTCTGAGGGATATGATGAGCTTTGAAGTCTTGACGGAATTCATCCCAGGTAATCACACGTCCACCTCTGGAATCCTTGTACTGCTGGAACCACTCTGCAGCTTGATCTTTGAGTTGGAAGGAAGCGAACTTGACAAAGTCCTCAGGCCTGACGTTACTGCACTCGAAATGCTTGCACAGATCCACAAGCCAATCGTCAGCATCAGTTGCCTCAACACAATTTCTGAAAGTCTTTGGCCCATTAGCAAGGAACTGGTTGAGTGTAGCAAAGTGATTCTGATTGTTGCCTTGGTTGCCTTGATTCGCTTGATTGCGCTCTTGAAGAATTTGCATGATCAACTGCGTGTTTGCATTAGTAGCATCCATCACAGCTTGTCATGCCTCCGGAGGAGGGGGAGGTGGTGGCGGATTAGGATTCGGAGTCGTGCGCGTTGGAGGAGCCATCCTGAAGAGGTTGACATCCATTAGCACATTGATAGACAAATATTGAAGTTGAATCCAACGGAATGAAATTGCAACATATAGTCTTCACATCCGAACATAAGAACGAATGCATTCCAATAGAAATGGTCACATATCCATAAATTGAGAAGCCACTTAGAATTTAGGTAGAGAAATAAATCAACAAGGTACGGATCAAGAACGAATACTCGGTAAGAAATCCCAATCTCAAACCAAATATCCGTGGAAGAAGAGCTAGAGCTACAAGAATTCCCACCTATGAAACTCCTGAACCTTTCTGGTTATGCAATCAGGTGTTGCGGATACAGGGGAAGCATAATATCTCACCCAAATCTAGCAAATCCTACATCCAGATGTATCCATCCTTCAACACATAACCGAGAAAAACTTCGGAAACCATCTACCTCAACCTTCGAAAAGCATCCGTTATACAAGTTATGGCAATACTCCCGAACTCCCGCCCCAGTACTGGGTGGCGTCGAGGTTATCTCACCAACGAACTGCATAAAAGAGATTTTCGATGTCGGCGTACTAAACTCAGGTATTCCAGAACTGCAACGATAAAATTGTGACGACAACACCTCGAAGCTCAACTCCCCGGAACAGGAGGCACCAAGAACAATGTTCTCGTTACAAAACCATCAGAACGATTCCAAGATACCCGCGTGATCCTAAATTTTTTTTAGTGAAATTTGAGAAGAGAATAGTCAAAACTCTACGTCAGGAAGCCTCACCAGAGCGATGAAGGGATTGGGAAGTAAAAAGAATTCCTAAACTCTCCGATATATATTTCCTAAGTGACTCAAAACATTTTTCTAGACTCAACTCGGCCGCTAATAACGATCAAGCAATGGGGCTCCTAAGGTCGGGAAGGCTCTGATTACCAACTTGTAACGCCCTCGATGCGGCTATATCTCCCACGTGTCGAGGCACGACTTAGAGGCATAACCGCATTGAAAGCAAAGTCGCAAGTTAGGCAATCATCACAACATCCAATGTAATACATAATAATGGGATGAGTAACATAGTTGGCTTACACTCGCCACGTCACACAAAGTACATAAATAACATTACATCATTCAAACACTCATGGCCCGACTATGGTGCCAAAATAAAAGACCAACCCAACATGCGACACGGTCCCGATCACCCCGACTGGGCACCACTACTGATCATCAAGGAAAGAAACATAGTAACGGCGTGAGTCCTCGTCAAACTCCCACTTGAGCTCTAACGCGTCATCTGGAACGGAGTCGTCTGGCCCTGCATCTGGTTTAATAGTAATCTGTGAGCCACAGGGACTCAGCAATCTCGCACCCTCGCGATCAAGACTATTTAAGCTTATAGGAAAGGCAAGGTAAAATATGTGGAGCTGCAGCAAGCGACTAGCATGTATGGTGGCTAACCTATTCGCAAAAGAGAGCGAGAAGAGACAGCAAAGCGCGAACGAGTAACTAGAGAACAACCTGCGGCAAGCATTACTCCAACACCGTGTTCACTTCCCGGACTCCGCCGAGAAGAGACCATAACGGTAACTCACACAGTTGATTCATTTTAATTAAGTTAAGGTTCGAGTTATCTACAACCGGACATTAACAAATTCCCATCTGCCCATAACCGCGGGCACGGCTTTCGAAAGTTCAATCCCTCCAGGGGAGTCCCAACTTAGCCCATGACAAGCTCTCACGGTCAACGAAGGAATATACCTTCTCCCGAGACGTTCCGATCAGGCTCGGCATCCCGGTTCAACAAGACACTTCGATAAGTTAAAACAAATCCAACAACACCGCCCGAATGTGCCGACAAATCCCGATAGGAGCTGCACATATCTCGTTCTCAGGGCACAATCGGATAAGCAATCCGTACAACTAAAACCAGCCCTCGAGTTTCCCCGAGGTGGCGCTGCAAGGGGCACTAGGTTGGACCAACACTCAGAGGAGCACTAGCCCGGGGGGGTTTAAATAAGATGACCCTCGGGCTTCGGAAACCCAAGGGAAAAAGAGGCTAGGTGGCAAATGGTAAAACCAAGGTTGGGCATTGCTGGAGAAGCTTTATTAAAGGCGAACTATCAAGGGGTTCCCATTATAACCCAACCGCGCAAGGAACGCAAAATCCGGGAACATAACACCGATATGACAGAAACTAGGGCGGCAAGAGTGGAACAAAACACTAGGCGAGAGGCCGAGCCTTCCACCCTTTACCAAGTATATAGATGCATTAAGATAACATGGCAATATAATGATATCCCAACAAGTAAATAATGTTCCAAAAAGGAACGATCTCCAATCTTCACCTGCAACTAGCAACGCTATAAGAGGGGCTGAGCAAAGCGGTAACATAGCCAAACAACGGTTTGCTGGGACATGGTGGGTTAGAAGTTTGACATGGAAATTTGGGAGGCATGATAAGCAAGTGGTAGGCATCGTAGCATAGGCATAGCAAAAGAGCGAGCATCTAGCAAAGCAAAGATAGAAGTGATTTCGAGGGTATGATCATCTTGCCTGCAATGTTGTCAGAGTTGACTGGATCCTCGAAAGCAAACTCAACGGGCTCCTGATTAGCGAACTCGTCTCCCAGCTCTACCCAAACAAGACAAACAAGTAAAAGGAACGCAATCAACCACGTGCACAACTCAAACAACATGATGCAAACATGGTATGCTATGCGGGATGCGATGCGGGATGCATATGCAAGATTTGACAAGAGATGCATGAACCTGGCCTCAACTTTGAAATCCAAGTGTGCCACTGGAAAGGTGAGATGAAATCGCTTGAAAACAATATAAAGAACGCCGGAATCGGAGTCACGGTTTGGAAATGGCAAGCAATTTAAATATGGCACCGGTCTGCGATTTACAGCAAGTAACCATCTAAATGCAACAAGATGAACATGCTACAACACACAAACATGGCAACAAAATACATGGCAGGAATCCATTCATGATGCTTAACAAAAGAGGAACACTGAGCTACGGCCAATTCATCCATTAACAGGTTCAAACAAGCATGGCAAAAGTGCATTTGGCAAACAGATTTCAGACTTAGTGAAATTAACACTTGTCTGGAATTTCAGATCAGATAGCACTCTTTGGAGCATCAAAACTATATGCTACAGGGCCTGAACATGGCAAAGTAAAGCATGGCATGGACCTAATCAAAGAGCTTAACAAAAGTCCCTTAGTGACCTTGAGCCAAAAGGGATCAGAAAATACATTTGCAAGCATGTGAACATGGCAAAAACATAATCAGTTCTCAGACTTAGTGAAAACTGGAGCATGCAAAAACAGATATCAAGTAGGCATGTTTACGAGCTCGATGCACTCACTACAGAGCAAGTCATGACAATCTAAGCATACACCCATCAAGAATACACATTATACAATCTAGTCATGGCAAGAACAATAACATAGCATGCACGGATCAACTACAACATCATCGGCAAAATCGCTAACAAGTAGACAATCTGCCCAGATTCATGAAGTAGCAAAAGTAGAGCTCGATTGACTCAAGCTAGGGTGCTCCATAATTGCAAACAAAGACATGGATGGATAGAGCACTACAAGATTAACAACTCATCCTTACTGATCATCCTCAAAAGAGGCACAGATCACTAGGAAACAACAAGAACATATGGCATATTGAAATAAACAGATCAAGGACATAGTGGAAATGCTAAGTCCCTGAAATCAGCATTAACAAATGCACCACTTTGCAAGCTTGTGCTGGTCACCACACACATCACAAAAATACATGGATTGCACCTCTGGAAATATGGTAAAACACATAACAAAACATATGTAGAGCTCATGGGCATATCATGCACACAATAATCATGGCAAAAATGACAAATACCTAATTGAAGCAGCAGATTTGACAATTATCTCAAATAGCACTCTTCCAACAGCATTTCGGGCATCAAGATGAACTCAAATGAAAATGATGCAATGAGATGAAATGATGTGCTCTCTGAGGCGAACAATTTGATATGCTATATGCCCAAAACGGAGCTAAGGATGCAAAGTTACGATGCGATGAACAGAGGCAAAATATCTAGGGTTTCGGGCAAAAAAGTCAACCGGGCAATTTGGATCTAGATCTGGATCCGGTTCAGCGCGCTTCCCGAGGTTCGTCCTCGCTGGAGATGGAGCTTGAGCTCATCGGAGAGAGGCCGACAGGGAAGGAGGAAGCGCGGGACAGCGCCCGCCGAAGCTTGCCGAG